>NW_027436751.1:300000-500907 GCF_047716275.1 Strix uralensis
CTTCGCAGAATCGCTTTTGTGCAGAAAACAGTAACACTTGTTCAGAACGAAAGAAAGCACAGAGCCCCAGATTTTATGTTGTCCTGGAGAGCTTGCAGAGCACTGGGGAAAGGCAGGCAGAAAATTCCCTGCTAGCACCTTCTCTGTGCCTGGGAAGCACAAGTGTTCACATTGCTTCGCAGAATCGCTTTTGTGCAGAAAACAGTAACACTTGTTCAGAACGAAAGAAAGCACAGAGCCCCAGATTTTATGTTGTCCTGGAGAGCTTGCAGAGCACTGGGGAAAGGCAGGCAGAGAATTCCCTGCTAGCACCTTCTCTGTGCCTGGGAAGCACAAGTGTTCACATTGCTTCGCAGAATCGCTTTTGTGCAGAAAACAGTAACACTTGTTCAGAACGAAAGAAAGCACAGAGCCCCAGATTTTATGTTGTCCTGGAGAGCTTGCAGAGCACTGGGGAAAGGCAGGCAGAGAATTCCCTGCTAGCACCTTCTCTGTGCCTGGGAAGCACAAGTGTTCACATTGCTTCGCAGAATCGCTTTTGTGCAGAAAACAGTAACACTTGTTCAGAACGAAAGAAAGCACAGAGCCCCAGATTTTATGTTGTCCTGGAGAGCTTGCAGAGCACTGGGGAAAGGCAGGCAGAGAATTCCCTGCTAGCACCTTCTCTGTGCCTGGGAAGCACAAGTGTTCACATTGCTTCGCAGAATCGCTTTTGTGCAGAAAACAGTAACACTTGTTCAGAACGAAAGAAAGCACAGAGCCCCAGATTTTATGTTGTCCTGGAGAGCTTGCAGAGCACTGGGGAAAGGCAGGCAGAGAACTCCCTGCTAGCACCTTCTCTGTGCCTGGGAAGCAGAAGTGTTCACATTGCTTCGCAGAATCGCTTTTGTGCAGAAAACAGTAACACTTGTTCAGAACGAAAGAAAGCACAGAGCCCCAGATTTTATGTTGTCCTGGAGAGCTTGCAGAGCACTGGGGAAAGGCAGGCAGAGAATTCCCTGCTAGCACCTTCTCTGTGCCTGGGAAGCAGAAGTGTTCACATTGCTCCGCAGAATCGCTTTTGTGCAGAAAACAGTAACACTTGTTCAGAATGAAAGAAAGCACAGAACCCCAGATTTTATGTTGTCCTGGAGAGCTTGCAGAGCTCTAAGGAAAGGCAGGCAGAGAATTCCCTGCTAGCACCTTCTCTGTGCCTGTTCACATTGCTTCGCAGAATCGCTTTTGTGCAGAAAACAGTAAAACTTGTTCAGAACGAAAGAAAGCACAGAGCCCCAGATTTTATGTTGTCCTGGAGAGCTTGCAGAGCACTGGGGAAAGGCAGGCAGAGAATTCCCTGCTAGCACCTTCTCTGTGCCTGGGAAGCACAAGTGTTCACATTGCTTTGCAGAATCGCTTTTGTGCAGAAAACAGTAACACTTGTTCAGAACGAAAGAAAGCACAGAGCCCCAGATTTTATGTTGTCCTGGAGAGCTTGCAGAGCACTGGGGAAAGGCAGGCAGAGAATTCCCTGCTAGCACCTTCTCTGTGCCTGGGAAGCACAAGTGTTCACATTGCTTCGCAGAATCGCTTTTGTGCAGAAAACAGTAACACTTGTTCAGAACGAAAGAAAGCACAGAGCCCCAGATTTTATGTTGTCCTGGAGAGCTTGCAGAGCACTGGGGAAAGGCAGGCAGAGAATTCCCTGCTAGCACCTTCTCTGTGCCTGGGAAGCACAAGTGTTCACATTGCTTTGCAGAATCGCTTTTGTGCAGAAAACAGTAACAGTTGTTCAGAACGAAAGAAAGCACAGAGCCCCAGATTTTATGTTGTCCTGGAGAGCTTGCAGAGCACTGGGGAAAGGCAGGCAGAGAATTCCCTGCTAGCACCTTCTCTGTGCCTGGGAAGCACAAGTGTTCACATTGCTTCGCAGAATCGCTTTTGTGCAGAAAACAGTAACACTTGTTCAGAACGAAAGAAAGCACAGAGCCCCAGATTTTATGTTGTCCTGGAGAGCTTGCAGAGCACTGGGGAAAGGCAGGCAGAGAATTCCCTGCTAGCACCTTCTCTGTGCCTGGGAAGCACAAGTGTTCACATTGCTTCGCAGAATCGCTTTTGTGCAGAAAACAGTAACACTTGTTCAGAACGAAAGAAAGCACAGAGCCCCAGATTTTATGTTGTCCTGGAGAGCTTGCAGAGCACTGGGGAAAGGCAGGCAGAGAATTCCCTGCTAGCACCTTCTCTGTGCCTGGGAAGCACAAGTGTTCACATTGCTTCGCAGAATCGCTTTTGTGCAGAAAACAGTAACACTTGTTCAGAACGAAAGAAAGCACAGAGCCCCAGATTTTATGTTGTCCTGGAGAGCTTGCAGAGCACTGGGGAAAGGCAGGCAGAGAATTCCCTGCTAGCACCTTCTCTGTGCCTGGGAAGCACAAGTGTTCACATTGCTTCGCAGAATCGCTTTTGTGCAGAAAACAGTAACACTTGTTCAGAACGAAAGAAAGCACAGAGCCCCAGATTTTATGTTGTCCTGGAGAGCTTGCAGAGCACTGGGGAAAGGCAGGCAGAGAACTCCCTGCTAGCACCTTCTCTGTGCCTGGGAAGCAGAAGTGTTCACATTGCTTCGCAGAATCGCTTTTGTGCAGAAAACAGTAACACTTGTTCAGAACGAAAGAAAGCACAGAGCCCCAGATTTTATGTTGTCCTGGAGAGCTTGCAGAGCACTGGGGAAAGGCAGGCAGAGAATTCCCTGCTAGCACCTTCTCTGTGCCTGGGAAGCACAAGTGTTCACATTGCTTCGCAGAATCGCTTTTGTGCAGAAAACAGTAACACTTGTTCAGAATGAAAGAAAGCACAGAACCCCAGATTTTATGTTGTCCTGGAGAGCTTGCAGAGCTCTAAGGAAAGGCAGGCAGAGAATTCCCTGCTAGCACCTTCTCTGTGCCTGTTCACATTGCTTCGCAGAATCGCTTTTGTGCAGAAAACAGTAAAACTTGTTCAGAACGAAAGAAAGCACAGAGCCCCAGATTTGCTGTTGTCCTGGAGAGCTTGCAGAGCACTGGGGAAAGGCAGGCAGAGAATTCCCTGCTAGCACCTTCTCTGTGCCTGGGAAGCACAAGTGTTCACATTGCTTTGCAGAATCGCTTTTGTGCAGAAAACAGTAACACTTGTTCAGAACGAAAGAAAGCACAGAGCCCCAGATTTTATGTTGTCCTGGAGAGCTTGCAGAGCACTGGGGAAAGGCAGGCAGAGAATTCCCTGCTAGCACCTTCTCTGTGCCTGGGAAGCACAAGTGTTCACATTGCTTCGCAGAATCGCTTTTGTGCAGAAAACAGTAACACTTGTTCAGAACGAAAGAAAGCACAGAGCCCCAGATTTTATGTTGTCCTGGAGAGCTTGCAGAGCACTGGGGAAAGGCAGGCAGAGAATTCCCTGCTAGCACCTTCTCTGTGCCTGGGAAGCACAAGTGTTCACATTGCTTTGCAGAATCGCTTTTGTGCAGAAAACAGTAACACTTGTTCAGAACGAAAGAAAGCACAGAGCCCCAGATTTTATGTTGTCCTGGAGAGCTTGCAGAGCACTGGGGAAAGGCAGGCAGAGAATTCCCTGCTAGCACCTTCTCTGTGCCTGGGAAGCACAAGTGTTCACATTGCTTCGCAGAATCGCTTTTGTGCAGAAAACAGTAACACTTGTTCAGAACGAAAGAAAGCACAGAGCCCCAGATTTTATGTTGTCCTGGAGAGCTTGCAGAGCACTGGGGAAAGGCAGGCAGAGAATTCCCTGCTAGCACCTTCTCTGTGCCTGGGAAGCACAAGTGTTCACATTGCTTTGCAGAATCGCTTTTGTGCAGAAAACAGTAACAGTTGTTCAGAACGAAAGAAAGCACAGAGCCCCAGATTTGCTGTTGTCCTGGAGAGCTTGCAGAGCACTGGGGAAAGGCAGGCAGAGAATTCCCTGCTAGCACCTTCTCTGTGCCTGGGAAGCAGAAGTGTTCACATTGCTTTGCAGAATCGCTTTTGTGCAGAAAACAGTAACACTTGTTCAGAACGAAAGAAAGCACAGAGCCCCAGATTTTATGTTGTCCTGGAGAGCTTGCAGAGCACTGGGGAAAGGCAGGCAGAGAATTCCCTGCTAGCACCTTCTCTGTGCCTGGGAAGCACAAGTGTTCACATTGCTTCGCAGAATCGCTTTTGTGCAGAAAACAGTAACACTTGTTCAGAACGAAAGAAAGCACAGAGCCCCAGATTTTATGTTGTCCTGGAGAGCTTGCAGAGCACTGGGGAAAGGCAGGCAGAGAATTCCCTGCTAGCACCTTCTCTGTGCCTGGGAAGCACAAGTGTTCACATTGCTTCGCAGAATCGCTTTTGTGCAGAAAACAGTAACACTTGTTCAGAACGAAAGAAAGCACAGAGCCCCAGATTTTATGTTGTCCTGGAGAGCTTGCAGAGCACTGGGGAAAGGCAGGCAGAGAACTCCCTGCTAGCACCTTCTCTGTGCCTGGGAAGCAGAAGTGTTCACATTGCTTCGCAGAATCGCTTTTGTGCAGAAAACAGTAACACTTGTTCAGAACGAAAGAAAGCACAGAGCCCCAGATTTTATGTTGTCCTGGAGAGCTTGCAGAGCACTGGGGAAAGGCAGGCAGAGAATTCCCTGCTAGAACCTTCTCTGTGCCTGGGAAGCAGAAGTGTTCACTTTGCTTCGCAGAATCGCTTTTGTGCAGAAAACAGTAACACTTGTTCAGAACGAAAGAAAGCACAGAGCCCCAGATTTTAGGTTGTCCTGGAGAGCTTGCAGAGCACTGGGGAAAGGCAGGCAGAGAATTCCCTGCTAGCACCTTCTCTGTGCCTGGGAAGCAGAAGTGTTCACATTGCTTTGCAGAATCGCTTTTGTGCAGAAAACAGTAACAGTTGTTCAGAACGAAAGAAAGCACAGAGCCCCAGATTTTATGTTGTCCTGGAGAGCTTGCAGAGCACTGGGGAAAGGCAGGCAGAGAATTCCCTGCTAGCACCTTCTCTGTGCCTGGGAAGCAGAAGTGTTCACATTGCTTTGCAGAATCGCTTTTGTGCAGAAAACAGTAACACTTGTTCAGAACGAAAGAAAGCACAGAGCCCCAGATTTTATGTTGTCCTGGAGAGCTTGCAGAGCACTGGGGAAAGGCAGGCAGAGAATTCCCTGCTAGCACCTTCTCTGTGCCTGGGAAGCACAAGTGTTCACATTGCTTCGCAGAATCGCTTTTGTGCAGAAAACAGTAACACTTGTTCAGAACGAAAGAAAGCACAGAGCCCCAGATTTTATGTTGTCCTGGAGAGCTTGCAGAGCACTGGGGAAAGGCAGGCAGAGAATTCCCTGCTAGCACCTTCTCTGTGCCTGGGAAGCACAAGTGTTCACATTGCTTCGCAGAATCGCTTTTGTGCAGAAAACAGTAACACTTGTTCAGAACGAAAGAAAGCACAGAGCCCCAGATTTTATGTTGTCCTGGAGAGCTTGCAGAGCACTGGGGAAAGGCAGGCAGAGAATTCCCTGCTAGCACCTTCTCTGTGCCTGGGAAGCACAAGTGTTCACATTGCTTCGCAGAATCGCTTTTGTGCAGAAAACAGTAACACTTGTTCAGAACGAAAGAAAGCACAGAGCCCCAGATTTTATGTTGTCCTGGAGAGCTTGCAGAGCACTGGGGAAAGGCAGGCAGAGAATTCCCTGCTAGCACCTTCTCTGTGCCTGGGAAGCACAAGTGTTCACATTGCTTTGCAGAATCGCTTTTGTGCAGAAAACAGTAACAGTTGTTCAGAACGAAAGAAAGCACAGAGCCCCAGATTTTATGTTGTCCTGGAGAGCTTGCAGAGCACTGGGGAAAGGCAGGCAGAGAATTCCCTGCTAGCACCTTCTCTGTGCCTGGGAAGCAGAAGTGTTCACATTGCTTTGCAGAATCGCTTTTGTGCAGAAAACAGTAACACTTGTTCAGAACGAAAGAAAGCACAGAGCCCCAGATTTTATGTTGTCCTGGAGAGCTTGCAGAGCACTGGGGAAAGGCAGGCAGAGAATTCCCTGCTAGCACCTTCTCTGTGCCTGGGAAGCACAAGTGTTCACATTGCTTCGCAGAATCGCTTTTGTGCAGAAAACAGTAACACTTGTTCAGAACGAAAGAAAGCACAGAGCCCCAGATTTTATGTTGTCCTGGAGAGCTTGCAGAGCACTGGGGAAAGGCAGGCAGAGAATTCCCTGCTAGCACCTTCTCTGTGCCTGGGAAGCACAAGTGTTCACATTGCTTCGCAGAATCGCTTTTGTGCAGAAAACAGTAACACTTGTTCAGAACGAAAGAAAGCACAGAGCCCCAGATTTTATGTTGTCCTGGAGAGCTTGCAGAGCACTGGGGAAAGGCAGGCAGAGAATTCCCTGCTAGCACCTTCTCTGTGCCTGGGAAGCACAAGTGTTCACATTGCTTCGCAGAATCGCTTTTGTGCAGAAAACAGTAACACTTGTTCAGAACGAAAGAAAGCACAGAGCCCCAGATTTTATGTTGTCCTGGAGAGCTTGCAGAGCACTGGGGAAAGGCAGGCAGAGAATTCCCTGCTAGCACCTTCTCTGTGCCTGGGAAGCAGAAGTGTTCACATTGCTTTGCAGAATCGCTTTTGTGCAGAAAACAGTAACACTTGTTCAGAACGAAAGAAAGCACAGAGCCCCAGATTTTATGTTGTCCTGGAGAGCTTGCAGAGCACTGGGGAAAGGCAGGCAGAGAATTCCCTGCTAGCACCTTCTCTGTGCCTGGGAAGCACAAGTGTTCACATTGCTTCGCAGAATCGCTTTTGTGCAGAAAACAGTAACACTTGTTCAGAACGAAAGAAAGCACAGAGCCCCAGATTTTATGTTGTCCTGGAGAGCTTGCAGAGCACTGGGGAAAGGCAGGCAGAGAATTCCCTGCTAGCACCTTCTCTGTGCCTGGGAAGCACAAGTGTTCACATTGCTTCGCAGAATCGCTTTTGTGCAGAAAACAGTAACACTTGTTCAGAACGAAAGAAAGCACAGAGCCCCAGATTTTATGTTGTCCTGGAGAGCTTGCAGAGCACTGGGGAAAGGCAGGCAGAGAATTCCCTGCTAGCACCTTCTCTGTGCCTGGGAAGCACAAGTGTTCACATTGCTTCGCAGAATCGCTTTTGTGCAGAAAACAGTAACACTTGTTCAGAACGAAAGAAAGCACAGAGCCCCAGATTTTATGTTGTCCTGGAGAGCTTGCAGAGCACTGGGGAAAGGCAGGCAGAGAATTCCCTGCTAGCACCTTCTCTGTGCCTGGGAAGCACAAGTGTTCACATTGCTTTGCAGAATCGCTTTTGTGCAGAAAACAGTAACAGTTGTTCAGAACGAAAGAAAGCACAGAGCCCCAGATTTTATGTTGTCCTGGAGAGCTTGCAGAGCACTGGGGAAAGGCAGGCAGAGAATTCCCTGCTAGCACCTTCTCTGTGCCTGGGAAGCAGAAGTGTTCACATTGCTTTGCAGAATCGCTTTTGTGCAGAAAACAGTAACACTTGTTCAGAACGAAAGAAAGCACAGAGCCCCAGATTTTATGTTGTCCTGGAGAGCTTGCAGAGCACTGGGGAAAGGCAGGCAGAGAATTCCCTGCTAGCACCTTCTCTGTGCCTGGGAAGCACAAGTGTTCACATTGCTTCGCAGAATCGCTTTTGTGCAGAAAACAGTAACACTTGTTCAGAACGAAAGAAAGCACAGAGCCCCAGATTTTATGTTGTCCTGGAGAGCTTGCAGAGCACTGGGGAAAGGCAGGCAGAGAATTCCCTGCTAGCACCTTCTCTGTGCCTGGGAAGCACAAGTGTTCACATTGCTTCGCAGAATCGCTTTTGTGCAGAAAACAGTAACACTTGTTCAGAACGAAAGAAAGCACAGAGCCCCAGATTTTATGTTGTCCTGGAGAGCTTGCAGAGCACTGGGGAAAGGCAGGCAGAGAATTCCCTGCTAGCACCTTCTCTGTGCCTGGGAAGCACAAGTGTTCACATTGCTTCGCAGAATCGCTTTTGTGCAGAAAACAGTAACACTTGTTCAGAACGAAAGAAAGCACAGAGCCCCAGATTTTATGTTGTCCTGGAGAGCTTGCAGAGCACTGGGGAAAGGCAGGCAGAGAATTCCCTGCTAGCACCTTCTCTGTGCCTGGGAAGCACAAGTGTTCACATTGCTTCGCAGAATCGCTTTTGTGCAGAAAACAGTAACACTTGTTCAGAACGAAAGAAAGCACAGAGCCCCAGATTTTATGTTGTCCTGGAGAGCTTGCAGAGCACTGGGGAAAGGCAGGCAGAGAATTCCCTGCTAGCACCTTCTCTGTGCCTGGGAAGCACAAGTGTTCACATTGCTTCGCAGAATCGCTTTTGTGCAGAAAACAGTAACAGTTGTTCAGAACGAAAGAAAGCACAGAGCCCCAGATTTTATGTTGTCCTGGAGAGCTTGCAGAGCACTGGGGAAAGGCAGGCAGAGAATTCCCTGCTAGCACCTTCTCTGTGCCTGGGAAGCAGAAGTGTTCACATTGCTTTGCAGAATCGCTTTTGTGCAGAAAACAGTAACACTTGTTCAGAACGAAAGAAAGCACAGAGCCCCAGATTTTATGTTGTCCTGGAGAGCTTGCAGAGCACTGGGGAAAGGCAGGCAGAGAATTCCCTGCTAGCACCTTCTCTGTGCCTGGGAAGCACAAGTGTTCACATTGCTTCGCAGAATCGCTTTTGTGCAGAAAACAGTAACACTTGTTCAGAACGAAAGAAAGCACAGAGCCCCAGATTTTATGTTGTCCTGGAGAGCTTGCAGAGCACTGGGGAAAGGCAGGCAGAGAATTCCCTGCTAGCACCTTCTCTGTGCCTGGGAAGCACAAGTGTTCACATTGCTTTGCAGAATCGCTTTTGTGCAGAAAACAGTAACAGTTGTTCAGAACGAAAGAAAGCACAGAGCCCCAGATTTTATGTTGTCCTGGAGAGCTTGCAGAGCACTGGGGAAAGGCAGGCAGAGAATTCCCTGCTAGCACCTTCTCTGTGCCTGGGAAGCAGAAGTGTTCACATTGCTTTGCAGAATCGCTTTTGTGCAGAAAACAGTAACACTTGTTCAGAACGAAAGAAAGCACAGAGCCCCAGATTTTATGTTGTCCTGGAGAGCTTGCAGAGCACTGGGGAAAGGCAGGCAGAGAATTCCCTGCTAGCACCTTCTCTGTGCCTGGGAAGCACAAGTGTTCACATTGCTTTGCAGAATCGCTTTTGTGCAGAAAACAGTAACACTTGTTCGGAACGAAAGAAAGCACAGAGCCCCAGATTTTATGTTGTCCTGGAGAGCTTGCAGAGCACTGGGGAAAGGCAGGCAGAGAATTCCCTGCTAGCACCTTCTCTGTGCCTGGGAAGCAGAAGTGTTCACATTGCTTTGCAGAATCGCTTTTGTGCAGAAAACAGTAACACTTGTTCAGAACGAAAGAAAGCACAGAGCCCCAGATTTTATGTTGTCCTGGAGAGCTTGCAGAGCACTGGGGAAAGGCAGGCAGAGAATTCCCTGCTAGCACCTTCTCTGTGCCTGGGAAGCACAAGTGTTCACATTGCTTCGCAGAATCGCTTTTGTGCAGAAAACAGTAACACTTGTTCAGAACGAAAGAAAGCACAGAGCCCCAGATTTTATGTTGTCCTGGAGAGCTTGCAGAGCACTGGGGAAAGGCAGGCAGAGAACTCCCTGCTAGCACCTTCTCTGTGCCTGGGAAGCAGAAGTGTTCACATTGCTTCGCAGAATCGCTTTTGTGCAGAAAACAGTAACACTTGTTCAGAACGAAAGAAAGCACAGAGCCCCAGATTTTATGTTGTCCTGGAGAGCTTGCAGAGCACTGGGGAAAGGCAGGCAGAGAATTCCCTGCTAGCACCTTCTCTGTGCCTGGGAAGCACAAGTGTTCACATTGCTTCGCAGAATCGCTTTTGTGCAGAAAACAGTAACACTTGTTCAGAACGAAAGAAAGCACAGAGCCCCAGATTTGCTGTTGTCCTGGAGAGCTTGCAGAGCACTGGGGAAAGGCAGGCAGAGAATTCCCTGCTAGCACCTTCTCTGTGCCTGGGAAGCACAAGTGTTCACATTGCTTCGCAGAATCGCTTTTGTGCAGAAAACAGTAACACTTGTTCAGAACGAAAGAAAGCACAGAGCCCCAGATTTTATGTTGTCCTGGAGAGCTTGCAGAGCACTGGGGAAAGGCAGGCAGAGAACTCCCTGCTAGCACCTTCTCTGTGCCTGGGAAGCAGAAGTGTTCACATTGCTTCGCAGAATCGCTTTTGTGCAGAAAACAGTAACACTTGTTCAGAACGAAAGAAAGCACAGAGCCCCAGATTTTATGTTGTCCTGGAGAGCTTGCAGAGCACTGGGGAAAGGCAGGCAGAGAATTCCCTGCTAGCACCTTCTCTGTGCCTGGGAAGCACAAGTGTTCACATTGCTTTGCAGAATCGCTTTTGTGCAGAAAACAGTAACACTTGTTCAGAACGAAAGAAAGCACAGAGCCCCAGATTTTATGTTGTCCTGGAGAGCTTGCAGAGCACTGGGGAAAGGCAGGCAGAGAACTCCCTGCTAGCACCTTCTCTGTGCCTGGGAAGCACAAGTGTTCACATTGCTTCGCAGAATCGCTTTTGTGCAGAAAACAGTAACACTTGTTCAGAACGAAAGAAAGCACAGAGCCCCAGATTTTATGTTGTCCTGGAGAGCTTGCAGAGCACTGGGGAAAGGCAGGCAGAGAATTCCCTGCTAGCACCTTCTCTGTGCCTGGGAAGCACAAGTGTTCACATTGCTTCGCAGAATCGCTTTTGTGCAGAAAACAGTAACACTTGTTCGGAACGAAAGAAAGCACAGAGCCCCAGATTTTATGTTGTCCTGGAGAGCTTGCAGAGCACTGGGGAAAGGCAGGCAGAGAATTCCCTGCTAGCACCTTCTCTGTGCCTGGGAAGCACAAGTGTTCACATTGCTTTGCAGAATCGCTTTTGTGCAGAAAACAGTAACACTTGTTCAGAACGAAAGAAAGCACAGAGCCCCAGATTTTATGTTGTCCTGGAGAGCTTGCAGAGCACTGGGGAAAGGCAGGCAGAGAATTCCCTGCTAGCACCTTCTCTGTGCCTGGGAAGCACAAGTGTTCACATTGCTTCGCAGAATCGCTTTTGTGCAGAAAACAGTAACACTTGTTCAGAACGAAAGAAAGCACAGAGCCCCAGATTTTATGTTGTCCTGGAGAGCTTGCAGAGCACTGGGGAAAGGCAGGCAGAGAATTCCCTGCTAGCACCTTCTCTGTGCCTGGGAAGCAGAAGTGTTCACATTGCTTCGCAGAATCGCTTTTGTGCAGAAAACAGTAACACTTGTTCAGAACGAAAGAAAGCACAGAGCCCCAGATTTGCTGTTGTCCTGGAGAGCTTGCAGAGCACTGGGGAAAGGCAGGCAGAGAATTCCCTGCTAGCACCTTCTCTGTGCCTGTTCACATTGCTTCGCAGAATCGCTTTTGTGCAGAAAACAGTAACACTTGTTCAGAACGAAAGAAAGCACAGAGCCCCAGATTTTATGTTGTCCTGGAGAGCTTGCAGAGCACTGGGGAAAGGCAGGCAGAGAATTCCCTGCTAGCACCTTCTCTGTGCCTGGGAAGCACAAGTGTTCACATTGCTTCGCAGAATCGCTTTTGTGCAGAAAACAGTAACACTTGTTCAGAATGAAAGAAAGCACAGAACCCCAGATTTTATGTTGTCCTGGAGAGCTTGCAGAGCTCTAAGGAAAGGCAGGCAGAGAATTCCCTGCTAGCACCTTCTCTGTGCCTGTTCACATTGCTTCGCAGAATCGCTTTTGTGCAGAAAACAGTAACAGTTGTTCAGAACGAAAGAAAGCACAGAGCCCCAGATTTTATGTTGTCCTGGAGAGCTTGCAGAGCACTGGGGAAAGGCAGGCAGAGAATTCCCTGCTAGCACCTTCTCTGTGCCTGGGAAGCAGAAGTGTTCACATTGCTTTGCAGAATCGCTTTTGTGCAGAAAACAGTAACACTTGTTCAGAACGAAAGAAAGCACAGAGCCCCAGATTTTATGTTGTCCTGGAGAGCTTGCAGAGCACTGGGGAAAGGCAGGCAGAGAATTCCCTGCTAGCACCTTCTCTGTGCCTGGGAAGCACAAGTGTTCACATTGCTTCGCAGAATCGCTTTTGTGCAGAAAACAGTAACACTTGTTCAGAACGAAAGAAAGCACAGAGCCCCAGATTTTATGTTGTCCTGGAGAGCTTGCAGAGCACTGGGGAAAGGCAGGCAGAGAATTCCCTGCTAGCACCTTCTCTGTGCCTGGGAAGCAGAAGTGTTCACATTGCTTCGCAGAATCGCTTTTGTGCAGAAAACAGTAACACTTGTTCAGAACGAAAGAAAGCACAGAACCCCAGATTTTATGTTGTCCTGGAGAGCTTGCAGAGCTCTAAGGAAAGGCAGGCAGAGAATTCCCTGCTAGCACCTTCTCTGTGCCTGTTCACATTGCTTCGCAGAATCGCTTTTGTGCAGAAAACAGTAAAACTTGTTCAGAACGAAAGAAAGCACAGAGCCCCAGATTTTATGTTGTCCTGGAGAGCTTGCAGAGCACTGGGGAAAGGCAGGCAGAGAATTCCCTGCTAGCACCTTCTCTGTGCCTGGGAAGCACAAGTGTTCACATTGCTTTGCAGAATCGCTTTTGTGCAGAAAACAGTAACACTTGTTCAGAACGAAAGAAAGCACAGAGCCCCAGATTTTATGTTGTCCTGGAGAGCTTGCAGAGCACTGGGGAAAGGCAGGCAGAGAATTCCCTGCTAGCACCTTCTCTGTGCCTGGGAAGCACAAGTGTTCACATTGCTTCGCAGAATCGCTTTTGTGCAGAAAACAGTAACACTTGTTCAGAACGAAAGAAAGCACAGAGCCCCAGATTTTATGTTGTCCTGGAGAGCTTGCAGAGCACTGGGGAAAGGCAGGCAGAGAATTCCCTGCTAGCACCTTCTCTGTGCCTGGGAAGCACAAGTGTTCACATTGCTTTGCAGAATCGCTTTTGTGCAGAAAACAGTAACACTTGTTCAGAACGAAAGAAAGCACAGAGCCCCAGATTTTATGTTGTCCTGGAGAGCTTGCAGAGCACTGGGGAAAGGCAGGCAGAGAATTCCCTGCTAGCACCTTCTCTGTGCCTGGGAAGCACAAGTGTTCACATTGCTTCGCAGAATCGCTTTTGTGCAGAAAACAGTAACACTTGTTCAGAACGAAAGAAAGCACAGAGCCCCAGATTTTATGTTGTCCTGGAGAGCTTGCAGAGCACTGGGGAAAGGCAGGCAGAGAATTCCCTGCTAGCACCTTCTCTGTGCCTGGGAAGCACAAGTGTTCACATTGCTTCGCAGAATCGCTTTTGTGCAGAAAACAGTAACACTTGTTCAGAACGAAAGAAAGCACAGAGCCCCAGATTTTATGTTGTCCTGGAGAGCTTGCAGAGCACTGGGGAAAGGCAGGCAGAGAACTCCCTGCTAGCACCTTCTCTGTGCCTGGGAAGCACAAGTGTTCACATTGCTTCGCAGAATCGCTTTTGTGCAGAAAACAGTAACACTTGTTCAGAACGAAAGAAAGCACAGAGCCCCAGATTTTATGTTGTCCTGGAGAGCTTGCAGAGCACTGGGGAAAGGCAGGCAGAGAATTCCCTGCTAGAACCTTCTCTGTGCCTGGGAAGCAGAAGTGTTCACTTTGCTTCGCAGAATCGCTTTTGTGCAGAAAACAGTAACACTTGTTCAGAATGAAAGAAAGCACAGAACCCCAGATTTTATGTTGTCCTGGAGAGCTTGCAGAGCACTGAGGAAAGGCAGGCAGAGAATTCCCTGCTAGCACCTTCTCTGTGCCTGTTCACATTGCTTCGCAGAATCGCTTTTGTGCAGAAAACAGTAACACTTGTTCAGAACGAAAGAAAGCACAGAGCCCCAGATTTTATGTTGTCCTGGAGAGCTTGCAGAGCACTGGGGAAAGGCAGGCAGAGAATTCCCTGCTAGCACCTTCTCTGTGCCTGGGAAGCAGAAGTGTTCACATTGCTTCGCAGAATCGCTTTTGTGCAGAAAACAGTAACACTTGTTCGGAACGAAAGAAAGCACAGAGCCCCAGATTTTATGTTGTCCTGGAGAGCTTGCAGAGCACTGGGGAAAGGCAGGCAGAGAATTCCCTGCTAGCACCTTCTCTGTGCCTGGGAAGCACAAGTGTTCACATTGCTTCGCAGAATCGCTTTTGTGCAGAAAACAGTAACACTTGTTCAGAATGAAAGAAAGCGCAGAGCCCCAGATTTTATGTTGTCCTGGAGAGCTTGCAGAGCACTGGGGAAAGGCAGGCAGAGAATTCCCTGCTAGCACCTTCTCTGTGCCTGTTCACATTGCTTCGCAGAATCGCTTTTGTGCAGAAAACAGTAACACTTGTTCAGAACGAAAGAAAGCACAGAGCCCCAGATTTTATGTTGTCCTGGAGAGCTTGCAGAGCACTGGGGAAAGGCAGGCAGAGAATTCCCTGCTAGCACCTTCTCTGTGCCTGGGAAGCACAAGTGTTCACATTGCTTCGCAGAATCGCTTTTGTGCAGAAAACAGTAACACTTGTTCAGAATGAAAGAAAGCACAGAACCCCAGATTTTATGTTGTCCTGGAGAGCTTGCAGAGCTCTAAGGAAAGGCAGGCAGAGAATTCCCTGCTAGCACCTTCTCTGTGCCTGTTCACATTGCTTCGCAGAATCGCTTTTGTGCAGAAAACAGTAACAGTTGTTCAGAACGAAAGAAAGCACAGAGCCCCAGATTTTATGTTGTCCTGGAGAGCTTGCAGAGCACTGGGGAAAGGCAGGCAGAGAATTCCCTGCTAGCACCTTCTCTGTGCCTGGGAAGCAGAAGTGTTCACATTGCTTTGCAGAATCGCTTTTGTGCAGAAAACAGTAACACTTGTTCAGAACGAAAGAAAGCACAGAGCCCCAGATTTTATGTTGTCCTGGAGAGCTTGCAGAGCACTGGGGAAAGGCAGGCAGAGAATTCCCTGCTAGCACCTTCTCTGTGCCTGGGAAGCACAAGTGTTCACATTGCTTCGCAGAATCGCTTTTGTGCAGAAAACAGTAACACTTGTTCAGAACGAAAGAAAGCACAGAGCCCCAGATTTTATGTTGTCCTGGAGAGCTTGCAGAGCACTGGGGAAAGGCAGGCAGAGAATTCCCTGCTAGCACCTTCTCTGTGCCTGGGAAGCAGAAGTGTTCACATTGCTTCGCAGAATCGCTTTTGTGCAGAAAACAGTAACACTTGTTCAGAACGAAAGAAAGCACAGAACCCCAGATTTTATGTTGTCCTGGAGAGCTTGCAGAGCTCTAAGGAAAGGCAGGCAGAGAATTCCCTGCTAGCACCTTCTCTGTGCCTGTTCACATTGCTTCGCAGAATCGCTTTTGTGCAGAAAACAGTAAAACTTGTTCAGAACGAAAGAAAGCACAGAGCCCCAGATTTTATGTTGTCCTGGAGAGCTTGCAGAGCACTGGGGAAAGGCAGGCAGAGAATTCCCTGCTAGCACCTTCTCTGTGCCTGGGAAGCACAAGTGTTCACATTGCTTTGCAGAATCGCTTTTGTGCAGAAAACAGTAACACTTGTTCAGAACGAAAGAAAGCACAGAGCCCCAGATTTTATGTTGTCCTGGAGAGCTTGCAGAGCACTGGGGAAAGGCAGGCAGAGAATTCCCTGCTAGCACCTTCTCTGTGCCTGGGAAGCACAAGTGTTCACATTGCTTCGCAGAATCGCTTTTGTGCAGAAAACAGTAACACTTGTTCAGAACGAAAGAAAGCACAGAGCCCCAGATTTTATGTTGTCCTGGAGAGCTTGCAGAGCACTGGGGAAAGGCAGGCAGAGAATTCCCTGCTAGCACCTTCTCTGTGCCTGGGAAGCACAAGTGTTCACATTGCTTTGCAGAATCGCTTTTGTGCAGAAAACAGTAACACTTGTTCAGAACGAAAGAAAGCACAGAGCCCCAGATTTTATGTTGTCCTGGAGAGCTTGCAGAGCACTGGGGAAAGGCAGGCAGAGAATTCCCTGCTAGCACCTTCTCTGTGCCTGGGAAGCACAAGTGTTCACATTGCTTCGCAGAATCGCTTTTGTGCAGAAAACAGTAACACTTGTTCAGAACGAAAGAAAGCACAGAGCCCCAGATTTTATGTTGTCCTGGAGAGCTTGCAGAGCACTGGGGAAAGGCAGGCAGAGAATTCCCTGCTAGCACCTTCTCTGTGCCTGGGAAGCACAAGTGTTCACATTGCTTCGCAGAATCGCTTTTGTGCAGAAAACAGTAACACTTGTTCAGAACGAAAGAAAGCACAGAGCCCCAGATTTTATGTTGTCCTGGAGAGCTTGCAGAGCACTGGGGAAAGGCAGGCAGAGAACTCCCTGCTAGCACCTTCTCTGTGCCTGGGAAGCACAAGTGTTCACATTGCTTCGCAGAATCGCTTTTGTGCAGAAAACAGTAACACTTGTTCAGAACGAAAGAAAGCACAGAGCCCCAGATTTTATGTTGTCCTGGAGAGCTTGCAGAGCACTGGGGAAAGGCAGGCAGAGAATTCCCTGCTAGAACCTTCTCTGTGCCTGGGAAGCAGAAGTGTTCACTTTGCTTCGCAGAATCGCTTTTGTGCAGAAAACAGTAACACTTGTTCAGAATGAAAGAAAGCACAGAACCCCAGATTTTATGTTGTCCTGGAGAGCTTGCAGAGCACTGAGGAAAGGCAGGCAGAGAATTCCCTGCTAGCACCTTCTCTGTGCCTGTTCACATTGCTTCGCAGAATCGCTTTTGTGCAGAAAACAGTAACACTTGTTCAGAACGAAAGAAAGCACAGAGCCCCAGATTTTATGTTGTCCTGGAGAGCTTGCAGAGCACTGGGGAAAGGCAGGCAGAGAATTCCCTGCTAGCACCTTCTCTGTGCCTGGGAAGCAGAAGTGTTCACATTGCTTCGCAGAATCGCTTTTGTGCAGAAAACAGTAACACTTGTTCGGAACGAAAGAAAGCACAGAGCCCCAGATTTTATGTTGTCCTGGAGAGCTTGCAGAGCACTGGGGAAAGGCAGGCAGAGAATTCCCTGCTAGCACCTTCTCTGTGCCTGGGAAGCACAAGTGTTCACATTGCTTCGCAGAATCGCTTTTGTGCAGAAAACAGTAACACTTGTTCAGAATGAAAGAAAGCGCAGAGCCCCAGATTTTATGTTGTCCTGGAGAGCTTGCAGACCACTGGGGAAAGGCAGGCAGAGAATTCCCTGCTAGAACCTTCTCTGTGCCTGGGAAGCACAAGTGTTCACATTGCTTCGCAGAATCGCTTTTGTGCAGAAAACAGTAACACTTGTTCAGAACGAAAGAAAGCACAGAGCCCCAGATTTTATGTTGTCCTGGAGAGCTTGCAGAGCACTGGGGAAAGGCAGGCAGAGAATTCCCTGCTAGCACCTTCTCTGTGCCTGGGAAGCACAAGTGTTCACATTGCTTCGCAGAATCGCTTTTGTGCAGAAAACAGTAACACTTGTTCAGAACGAAAGAATGCACAGAGCCCCAGATTTTATGTTGTCCTGGAGAGCTTGCAGAGCACTGGGGAAAGGCAGGCAGAGAATTCCCTGCTAGCACCTTCTCTGTGCCTGGGAAGCACAAGTGTTCACATTGCTTTGCAGAATCGCTTTTGTGCAGAAAACAGTAACACTTGTTCAGAACGAAAGAAAGCACAGAGCCCCAGATTTTATGTTGTCCTGGAGAGCTTGCAGAGCACTGGGGAAAGGCAGGCAGAGAATTCCCTGCTAGCACCTTCTCTGTGCCTGGGAAGCAGAAGTGTTCACATTGCTTCGCAGAATCGCTTTTGTGCAGAAAACAGTAACACTTGTTCAGAATGAAAGAAAGCACAGAACCCCAGATTTTATGTTGTCCTGGAGAGCTTGCAGAGCTCTAAGGAAAGGCAGGCAGAGAATTCCCTGCTAGCACCTTCTCTGTGCCTGTTCACATTGCTTCGCAGAATCGCTTTTGTGCAGAAAACAGTAAAACTTGTTCAGAACGAAAGAAAGCACAGAGCCCCAGATTTTATGTTGTCCTGGAGAGCTTGCAGAGCACTGGGGAAAGGCAGGCAGAGAATTCCCTGCTAGCACCTTCTCTGTGCCTGGGAAGCACAAGTGTTCACATTGCTTTGCAGAATCGCTTTTGTGCAGAAAACAGTAACACTTGTTCAGAACGAAAGAAAGCACAGAGCCCCAGATTTGCTGTTGTCCTGGAGAGCTTGCAGAGCACTGGGGAAAGGCAGGCAGAGAATTCCCTGCTAGCACCTTCTCTGTGCCTGGGAAGCACAAGTGTTCACATTGCTTTGCAGAATCGCTTTTGTGCAGAAAACAGTAACACTTGTTCAGAACGAAAGAAAGCACAGAGCCCCAGATTTTATGTTGTCCTGGAGAGCTTGCAGAGCACTGGGGAAAGGCAGGCAGAGAATTCCCTGCTAGCACCTTCTCTGTGCCTGGGAAGCACAAGTGTTCACATTGCTTCGCAGAATCGCTTTTGTGCAGAAAACAGTAACACTTGTTCAGAACGAAAGAAAGCACAGAGCCCCAGATTTTATGTTGTCCTGGAGAGCTTGCAGAGCACTGGGGAAAGGCAGGCAGAGAATTCCCTGCTAGCACCTTCTCTGTGCCTGGGAAGCACAAGTGTTCACATTGCTTTGCAGAATCGCTTTTGTGCAGAAAACAGTAACAGTTGTTCAGAACGAAAGAAAGCACAGAGCCCCAGATTTTATGTTGTCCTGGAGAGCTTGCAGAGCACTGGGGAAAGGCAGGCAGAGAATTCCCTGCTAGCACCTTCTCTGTGCCTGGGAAGCACAAGTGTTCACATTGCTTTGCAGAATCGCTTTTGTGCAGAAAACAGTAACACTTGTTCAGAACGAAAGAAAGCACAGAGCCCCAGATTTTATGTTGTCCTGGAGAGCTTGCAGAGCACTGGGGAAAGGCAGGCAGAGAATTCCCTGCTAGCACCTTCTCTGTGCCTGGGAAGCACAAGTGTTCACATTGCTTCGCAGAATCGCTTTTGTGCAGAAAACAGTAACACTTGTTCAGAACGAAAGAAAGCACAGAGCCCCAGATTTTATGTTGTCCTGGAGAGCTTGCAGAGCACTGGGGAAAGGCAGGCAGAGAATTCCCTGCTAGCACCTTCTCTGTGCCTGGGAAGCACAAGTGTTCACATTGCTTCGCAGAATCGCTTTTGTGCAGAAAACAGTAACACTTGTTCAGAACGAAAGAAAGCACAGAGCCCCAGATTTTATGTTGTCCTGGAGAGCTTGCAGAGCACTGGGGAAAGGCAGGCAGAGAATTCCCTGCTAGCACCTTCTCTGTGCCTGGGAAGCACAAGTGTTCACATTGCTTCGCAGAATCGCTTTTGTGCAGAAAACAGTAACACTTGTTCAGAATGAAAGAAAGCACAGAGCCCCAGATTTTATGTTGTCCTGGAGAGCTTGCAGAGCACTGGGGAAAGGCAGGCAGAGAATTCCCTGCTAGCACCTTATCTGTGCCTGGGAAGCAGAAGTGTTCACATTGCTTCGCAGAATCGCTTTTGTGCAGAAAACAGTAACACTTGTTCAGAACGAAAGAAAGCGCAGAGCCCCAGATTTTATGTTGTCCTGGAGAGCTTGCAGAGCACTGGGGAAAGGCAGGCAGAGAATTCCCTGCTAGAACCTTCTCTGTGCCTGGGAAGCACAAGTGTTCACTTTGCTTCGCAGAATCGCTTTTGTGCAGAAAACAGTAACACTTGTTCAGAATGAAAGAAAGCACAGAACCCCAGATTTTATGTTGTCCTGGAGAGCTTGCAGAGAACTGAGGAAAGGCAGGCAGAGAATTCCCTGCTAGCACCTTCTCTGTGCCTGTTCACATTGCTTCGCAGAATCGCTTTTGTGCAGAAAACAGTACCACTTGTTCAGAACGAAAGAAAGCACAGAGCCCCAGATTTTATGTTGTCCTGGAAGCTTGCAGAGCACTGGGGAAAGGCAGGCAGAGAATTCCCTGCTAGCACCTTCTCTGTGCCTGGGAAGCACAAGTGTTCACATTGCTTCGCAGAATCGCTTTTGTGCAGAAAACAGTAACACTTGTTCAGAACGAAAGAAAGCACAGAGCCCCAGATTTTATGTTGTCCTGGAGAGCTTGCAGAGCACTGGGGAAAGGCAGGCAGAGAATTCCCTGCTAGCACCTTCTCTGTGCCTGGGAAGCAGAAGTGTTCACATTGCTTCGCAGAATCGCTTTTGTGCAGAAAACAGTAACACTTGTTCGGAACGAAAGAAAGCACAGAGCCCCAGATTTTATGTTGTCCTGGAGAGCTTGCAGAGCACTGGGGAAAGGCAGGCAGAGAATTCCCTGCTAGCACCTTCTCTGTGCCTGGGAAGCACAAGTGTTCACATTGCTTTGCAGAATCGCTTTTGTGCAGAAAACAGTAACACTTGTTCAGAACGAAAGAAAGCACAGAGCCCCAGATTTTATGTTGTCCTGGAGAGCTTGCAGAGCACTGGGGAAAGGCAGGCAGAGAATTCCCTGCTAGCACCTTCTCTGTGCCTGGGAAGCACAAGTGTTCACATTGCTTCGCAGAATCGCTTTTGTGCAGAAAACAGTAACACTTGTTCAGAACGAAAGAAAGCACAGAGCCCCAGATTTTATGTTGTCCTGGAGAGCTTGCAGAGCACTGGGGAAAGGCAGGCAGAGAATTCCCTGCTAGCACCTTCTCTGTGCCTGGGAAGCACAAGTGTTCACATTGCTTCGCAGAATCGCTTTTGTGCAGAAAACAGTAACACTTGTTCAGAACGAAAGAAAGCACAGAGCCCCAGATTTGCTGTTGTCCTGGAGAGCTTGCAGAGCACTGGGGAAAGGCAGGCAGAGAATTCCCTGCTAGCACCATCTCTGTGCCTGTTCACATTGCTTCGCAGAATCGCTTTTGTGCAGAAAACAGTAACACTTGTTCAGAACGAAAGAAAGCACAGAGCCCCAGATTTTATGTTGTCCTGGAGAGCTTGCAGAGCACTGGGGAAAGGCAGGCAGAGAATTCCCTGCTAGCACCTTCTCTGTGCCTGGGAAGCACAAGTGTTCACATTGCTTCGCAGAATCGCTTTTGTGCAGAAAACAGTAACACTTGTTCAGAATGAAAGAAAGCACAGAACCCCAGATTTTATGTTGTCCTGGAGAGCTTGCAGAGCTCTAAGGAAAGGCAGGCAGAGAATTCCCTGCTAGCACCTTCTCTGTGCCTGTTCACATTGCTTCGCAGAATCGCTTTTGTGCAGAAAACAGTAACAGTTGTTCAGAACGAAAGAAAGCACAGAGCCCCAGATTTTATGTTGTCCTGGAGAGCTTGCAGAGCACTGGGGAAAGGCAGGCAGAGAATTCCCTGCTAGCACCTTCTCTGTGCCTGGGAAGCAGAAGTGTTCACATTGCTTTGCAGAATCGCTTTTGTGCAGAAAACAGTAACACTTGTTCAGAACGAAAGAAAGCACAGAGCCCCAGATTTTATGTTGTCCTGGAGAGCTTGCAGAGCACTGGGGAAAGGCAGGCAGAGAATTCCCTGCTAGCACCTTCTCTGTGCCTGGGAAGCACAAGTGTTCACATTGCTTCGCAGAATCGCTTTTGTGCAGAAAACAGTAACACTTGTTCGGAACGAAAGAAAGCACAGAGCCCCAGATTTTATGTTGTCCTGGAGAGCTTGCAGAGCACTGGGGAAAGGCAGGCAGAGAATTCCCTGCTAGCACCTTCTCTGTGCCTGGGAAGCACAAGTGTTCACATTGCTTCGCAGAATCGCTTTTGTGCAGAAAACAGTAACACTTGTTCAGAACGAAAGAAAGCACAGAGCCCCAGATTTTATGTTGTCCTGGAGAGCTTGCAGAGCACTGGGGAAAGGCAGGCAGAGAATTCCCTGCTAGCACCTTCTCTGTGCCTGGGAAGCAGAAGTGTTCACATTGCTTCGCAGAATCGCTTTTGTGCAGAAAACAGTAACACTTGTTCAGAACGAAAGAAAGCACAGAACCCCAGATTTTATGTTGTCCTGGAGAGCTTGCAGAGCTCTAAGGAAAGGCAGGCAGAGAATTCCCTGCTAGCACCTTCTCTGTGCCTGTTCACATTGCTTCGCAGAATCGCTTTTGTGCAGAAAACAGTAAAACTTGTTCAGAACGAAAGAAAGCACAGAGCCCCAGATTTTATGTTGTCCTGGAGAGCTTGCAGAGCACTGGGGAAAGGCAGGCAGAGAATTCCCTGCTAGCACCTTCTCTGTGCCTGGGAAGCACAAGTGTTCACATTGCTTTGCAGAATCGCTTTTGTGCAGAAAACAGTAACACTTGTTCAGAACGAAAGAAAGCACAGAGCCCCAGATTTTATGTTGTCCTGGAGAGCTTGCAGAGCACTGGGGAAAGGCAGGCAGAGAATTCCCTGCTAGCACCTTCTCTGTGCCTGGGAAGCACAAGTGTTCACATTGCTTCGCAGAATCGCTTTTGTGCAGAAAACAGTAACACTTGTTCAGAACGAAAGAAAGCACAGAGCCCCAGATTTTATGTTGTCCTGGAGAGCTTGCAGAGCACTGGGGAAAGGCAGGCAGAGAATTCCCTGCTAGCACCTTCTCTGTGCCTGGGAAGCACAAGTGTTCACATTGCTTTGCAGAATCGCTTTTGTGCAGAAAACAGTAACACTTGTTCAGAACGAAAGAAAGCACAGAGCCCCAGATTTTATGTTGTCCTGGAGAGCTTGCAGAGCACTGGGGAAAGGCAGGCAGAGAATTCCCTGCTAGCACCTTCTCTGTGCCTGGGAAGCACAAGTGTTCACATTGCTTCGCAGAATCGCTTTTGTGCAGAAAACAGTAACACTTGTTCAGAACGAAAGAAAGCACAGAGCCCCAGATTTTAGGTTGTCCTGGAGAGCTTGCAGAGCACTGGGGAAAGGCAGGCAGAGAATTCCCTGCTAGCACCTTCTCTGTGCCTGGGAAGCACAAGTGTTCACATTGCTTCGCAGAATCGCTTTTGTGCAGAAAACAGTAACACTTGTTCAGAACGAAAGAAAGCACAGAGCCCCAGATTTTATGTTGTCCTGGAGAGCTTGCAGAGCACTGGGGAAAGGCAGGCAGAGAACTCCCTGCTAGCACCTTCTCTGTGCCTGGGAAGCACAAGTGTTCACATTGCTTCGCAGAATCGCTTTTGTGCAGAAAACAGTAACACTTGTTCAGAACGAAAGAAAGCACAGAGCCCCAGATTTTATGTTGTCCTGGAGAGCTTGCAGAGCACTGGGGAAAGGCAGGCAGAGAATTCCCTGCTAGAACCTTCTCTGTGCCTGGGAAGCAGAAGTGTTCACTTTGCTTCGCAGAATCGCTTTTGTGCAGAAAACAGTAACACTTGTTCAGAATGAAAGAAAGCACAGAACCCCAGATTTTATGTTGTCCTGGAGAGCTTGCAGAGCACTGAGGAAAGGCAGGCAGAGAATTCCCTGCTAGCACCTTCTCTGTGCCTGTTCACATTGCTTCGCAGAATCGCTTTTGTGCA
Organism: Strix uralensis; assembly: GCF_047716275.1. Lineage (NCBI taxonomy): Eukaryota > Metazoa > Chordata > Aves > Strigiformes > Strigidae > Strix > Strix uralensis. The sequence goes on from NW_027436751.1 coordinate 323,479, forward strand.
GAAAACAGTAACACTTGTTCAGAACGAAAGAAAGCACAGAGCCCCAGATTTTATGTTGTCCTGGAGAGCTTGCAGAGCACTGGGGAAAGGCAGGCAGAGAATTCCCTGCTAGCACCTTCTCTGTGCCTGGGAAGCAGAAGTGTTCACATTGCTTCGCAGAATCGCTTTTGTGCAGAAAACAGTAACACTTGTTCGGAACGAAAGAAAGCACAGAGCCCCAGATTTTATGTTGTCCTGGAGAGCTTGCAGAGCACTGGGGAAAGGCAGGCAGAGAATTCCCTGCTAGCACCTTCTCTGTGCCTGGGAAGCACAAGTGTTCACATTGCTTCGCAGAATCGCTTTTGTGCAGAAAACAGTAACACTTGTTCAGAATGAAAGAAAGCGCAGAGCCCCAGATTTTATGTTGTCCTGGAGAGCTTGCAGACCACTGGGGAAAGGCAGGCAGAGAATTCCCTGCTAGAACCTTCTCTGTGCCTGGGAAGCACAAGTGTTCACATTGCTTCGCAGAATCGCTTTTGTGCAGAAAACAGTAACACTTGTTCAGAACGAAAGAAAGCACAGAGCCCCAGATTTTATGTTGTCCTGGAGAGCTTGCAGAGCACTGGGGAAAGGCAGGCAGAGAATTCCCTGCTAGCACCTTCTCTGTGCCTGGGAAGCACAAGTGTTCACATTGCTTCGCAGAATCGCTTTTGTGCAGAAAACAGTAACACTTGTTCAGAACGAAAGAATGCACAGAGCCCCAGATTTTATGTTGTCCTGGAGAGCTTGCAGAGCACTGGGGAAAGGCAGGCAGAGAATTCCCTGCTAGCACCTTCTCTGTGCCTGGGAAGCACAAGTGTTCACATTGCTTTGCAGAATCGCTTTTGTGCAGAAAACAGTAACACTTGTTCAGAACGAAAGAAAGCACAGAGCCCCAGATTTTATGTTGTCCTGGAGAGCTTGCAGAGCACTGGGGAAAGGCAGGCAGAGAATTCCCTGCTAGCACCTTCTCTGTGCCTGGGAAGCACAAGTGTTCACATTGCTTCGCAGAATCGCTTTTGTGCAGAAAACAGTAACACTTGTTCAGAATGAAAGAAAGCACAGAACCCCAGATTTTATGTTGTCCTGGAGAGCTTGCAGAGCTCTAAGGAAAGGCAGGCAGAGAATTCCCTGCTAGCACCTTCTCTGTGCCTGTTCACATTGCTTCGCAGAATCGCTTTTGTGCAGAAAACAGTAAAACTTGTTCAGAACGAAAGAAAGCACAGAGCCCCAGATTTTATGTTGTCCTGGAGAGCTTGCAGAGCACTGGGGAAAGGCAGGCAGAGAATTCCCTGCTAGCACCTTCTCTGTGCCTGGGAAGCACAAGTGTTCACATTGCTTTGCAGAATCGCTTTTGTGCAGAAAACAGTAACACTTGTTCAGAACGAAAGAAAGCACAGAGCCCCAGATTTGCTGTTGTCCTGGAGAGCTTGCAGAGCACTGGGGAAAGGCAGGCAGAGAATTCCCTGCTAGCACCTTCTCTGTGCCTGGGAAGCACAAGTGTTCACATTGCTTTGCAGAATCGCTTTTGTGCAGAAAACAGTAACACTTGTTCAGAACGAAAGAAAGCACAGAGCCCCAGATTTTATGTTGTCCTGGAGAGCTTGCAGAGCACTGGGGAAAGGCAGGCAGAGAATTCCCTGCTAGCACCTTCTCTGTGCCTGGGAAGCAGAAGTGTTCACATTGCTTCGCAGAATCGCTTTTGTGCAGAAAACAGTAACACTTGTTCAGAACGAAAGAAAGCACAGAGCCCCAGATTTTATGTTGTCCTGGAGAGCTTGCAGAGCACTGGGGAAAGGCAGGCAGAGAATTCCCTGCTAGCACCTTCTCTGTGCCTGGGAAGCACAAGTGTTCACATTGCTTTGCAGAATCGCTTTTGTGCAGAAAACAGTAACAGTTGTTCAGAACGAAAGAAAGCACAGAGCCCCAGATTTTATGTTGTCCTGGAGAGCTTGCAGAGCACTGGGGAAAGGCAGGCAGAGAATTCCCTGCTAGCACCTTCTCTGTGCCTGGGAAGCAGAAGTGTTCACATTGCTTTGCAGAATCGCTTTTGTGCAGAAAACAGTAACACTTGTTCAGAACGAAAGAAAGCACAGAGCCCCAGATTTTATGTTGTCCTGGAGAGCTTGCAGAGCACTGGGGAAAGGCAGGCAGAGAATTCCCTGCTAGCACCTTCTCTGTGCCTGGGAAGCACAAGTGTTCACATTGCTTCGCAGAATCGCTTTTGTGCAGAAAACAGTAACACTTGTTCAGAACGAAAGAAAGCACAGAGCCCCAGATTTTATGTTGTCCTGGAGAGCTTGCAGAGCACTGGGGAAAGGCAGGCAGAGAATTCCCTGCTAGCACCTTCTCTGTGCCTGGGAAGCACAAGTGTTCACATTGCTTTGCAGAATCGCTTTTGTGCAGAAAACAGTAACACTTGTTCAGAACGAAAGAAAGCACAGAGCCCCAGATTTTATGTTGTCCTGGAGAGCTTGCAGAGCACTGGGGAAAGGCAGGCAGAGAATTCCCTGCTAGCACCTTCTCTGTGCCTGGGAAGCACAAGTGTTCACATTGCTTCGCAGAATCGCTTTTGTGCAGAAAACAGTAACACTTGTTCAGAACGAAAGAAAGCACAGAGCCCCAGATTTTATGTTGTCCTGGAGAGCTTGCAGAGCACTGGGGAAAGGCAGGCAGAGAATTCCCTGCTAGAACCTTCTCTGTCCCTGGGAAGCAGAAGTGTTCACTTTGCTTCGCAGAATCGCTTTTGTGCAGAAAACAGTAACACTTGTTCAGAATGAAAGAAAGCACAGAACCCCAGATTTTATGTTGTCCTGGAGAGCTTGCAGAGCACTGAGGAAAGGCAGGCAGAGAATTCCCTGCTAGCACCTTCTCTGTGCCTGTTCACATTGCTTCGCAGAATCGCTTTTGTGCAGAAAACAGTAACACTTGTTCAGAATGAAAGAAAGCACAGAGCCCCAGATTTTATGTTGTCCTGGAGAGCTTGCAGAGCACTGGGGAAAGGCAGGCAGAGAATTCCCTGCTAGCACCTTCTCTGTGCCTGGGAAGCAGAAGTGTTCACATTGCTTTGCAGAATCGCTTTTGTGCAGAAAACAGTAACACTTGTTCAGAACGAAAGAAAGCACAGAGCCCCAGATTTTATGTTGTCCTGGAGAGCTTGCAGAGCACTGGGGAAAGGCAGGCAGAGAATTCCCTGCTAGCACCTTCTCTGTGCCTGGGAAGCACAAGTGTTCACATTGCTTCGCAGAATCGCTTTTGTGCAGAAAACAGTAACACTTGTTCAGAACGAAAGAAAGCGCAGAGCCCCAGATTTTATGTTGTCCTGGAGAGCTTGCAGAGCACTGGGGAAAGGCAGGCAGAGAATTCCCTGCTAGAACCTTCTCTGTGCCTGGGAAGCACAAGTGTTCACTTTGCTTCGCAGAATCGCTTTTGTGCAGAAAACAGTAACACTTGTTCAGAATGAAAGAAAGCACAGAACCCCAGATTTTATGTTGTCCTGGAGAGCTTGCAGAGAACTGAGGAAAGGCAGGCAGAGAATTCCCTGCTAGCACCTTCTCTGTGCCTGTTCACATTGCTTCGCAGAATCGCTTTTGTGCAGAAAACAGTAACACTTGTTCAGAACGAAAGAAAGCACAGAGCCCCAGATTTTATGTTGTCCTGGAAGCTTGCAGAGCACTGGGGAAAGGCAGGCAGAGAATTCCCTGCTAGCACCTTCTCTGTGCCTGGGAAGCACAAGTGTTCACATTGCTTCGCAGAATCGCTTTTGTGCAGAAAACAGTAACACTTGTTCAGAACGAAAGAAAGCACAGAGCCCCAGATTTTATGTTGTCCTGGAGAGCTTGCAGAGCACTGGGGAAAGGCAGGCAGAGAATTCCCTGCTAGCACCTTCTCTGTGCCTGGGAAGCAGAAGTGTTCACATTGCTTCGCAGAATCGCTTTTGTGCAGAAAACAGTAACACTTGTTCGGAACGAAAGAAAGCACAGAGCCCCAGATTTTATGTTGTCCTGGAGAGCTTGCAGAGCACTGGGGAAAGGCAGGCAGAGAATTCCCTGCTAGCACCTTCTCTGTGCCTGGGAAGCACAAGTGTTCACATTGCTTTGCAGAATCGCTTTTGTGCAGAAAACAGTAACACTTGTTCAGAACGAAAGAAAGCACAGAGCCCCAGATTTTATGTTGTCCTGGAGAGCTTGCAGAGCACTGGGGAAAGGCAGGCAGAGAATTCCCTGCTAGCACCTTCTCTGTGCCTGGGAAGCACAAGTGTTCACATTGCTTCGCAGAATCGCTTTTGTGCAGAAAACAGTAACACTTGTTCAGAACGAAAGAAAGCACAGAGCCCCAGATTTTATGTTGTCCTGGAGAGCTTGCAGAGCACTGGGGAAAGGCAGGCAGAGAATTCCCTGCTAGCACCTTCTCTGTGCCTGGGAAGCAGAAGTGTTCACATTGCTTCGCAGAATCGCTTTTGTGCAGAAAACAGTAACACTTGTTCAGAACGAAAGAAAGCACAGAGCCCCAGATTTGCTGTTGTCCTGGAGAGCTTGCAGAGCACTGGGGAAAGGCAGGCAGAGAATTCCCTGCTAGCACCTTCTCTGTGCCTGTTCACATTGCTTCGCAGAATCGCTTTTGTGCAGAAAACAGTAACACTTGTTCAGAACGAAAGAAAGCACAGAGCCCCAGATTTTATGTTGTCCTGGAAGCTTGCAGAGCACTGGGGAAAGGCAGGCAGAGAATTCCCTGCTAGCACCTTCTCTGTGCCTGGGAAGCACAAGTGTTCACATTGCTTCGCAGAATCGCTTTTGTGCAGAAAACAGTAACACTTGTTCAGAACGAAAGAATGCACAGAGCCCCAGATTTTATGTTGTCCTGGAGAGCTTGCAGAGCACTGGGGAAAGGCAGGCAGAGAATTCCCTGCTAGCACCTTCTCTGTGCCTGGGAAGCACAAGTGTTCACATTGCTTTGCAGAATCGCTTTTGTGCAGAAAACAGTAACACTTGTTCAGAACGAAAGAAAGCACAGAGCCCCAGATTTTATGTTGTCCTGGAGAGCTTGCAGAGCACTGGGGAAAGGCAGGCAGAGAATTCCCTGCTAGCACCTTCTCTGTGCCTGGGAAGCACAAGAGTTCACATTGCTTCGCAGAATCGCTTTTGTGCAGAAAACAGTAACACTTGTTCAGAATGAAAGAAAGCACAGAACCCCAGATTTTATGTTGTCCTGGAGAGCTTGCAGAGCTCTAAGGAAAGGCAGGCAGAGAATTCCCTGCTAGCACCTTCTCTGTGCCTGTTCACATTGCTTCGCAGAATCGCTTTTGTGCAGAAAACAGTAACACTTGTTCAGAATGAAAGAAAGCACAGAGCACCAGATTTTATGTTGTCCTGGAGAGCTTGCAGAGCACTGAGGAAGGCAGGCAGAGAATTCCCTGCTAGCACCTTCTCTGTGCCTGTTCACTTTTCTTCGCAGAATCGCTTTTGTGCAGAAAACAGTAACACTTGTTCAGAACGAAAGAAAGCACAGAGCCCCAGATTTTATGTTGTCCTGGAGAGCTTGCAGAGCACTGAGGAAGGCAGGCAGAGAATTCCCTGCTAGCACCTTCTCTGTGCCTGTTCACTTTTCTTCGCAGAATCGCTTTTGTGCAGAAAACAGTAACACTTGTTCAGAACGAAAGAAAGCACAGAGCCCCAGATTTTATGTTGTCCTGGAGAGCTTGCAGAGCACTGGGGAAAGGCAGGCAGAGAATTCCCTGCTAGCACCTTCTCTGTGCCTGGGAAGCAGAAGTGTTCACATTGCTTCGCAGAATCGCTTTTGTGCAGAAAACAGTAACACTTGTTCAGAATGAAAGAAAGCACAGAGCCCCAGATTTTATGTTGTCCTGGAGAGCTTGCAGAGCACTGAGGAAGGCAGGCAGAGAATTCCCTGCTAGCACCTTCTCTGTGCCTGTTCACTTTTCTTCGCAGAATCGCTTTTGTGCAGAAAACAGTAACACTTGTTCAGAACGAAAGAAAGCACAGAGCCCCAGATTTTATGTTGTCCTGGAGAGCTTGCAGAGCACTGGGGAAAGGCAGGCAGAGAATTCCCTGCTAGCACCTTCTCTGTGCCTGGGAAGCAGAAGTGTTCACATTGCTTCGCAGAATCGCTTTTGTGCAGAAAACAGTAACACTTGTTCAGAACGAAAGAAAGCACAGAGCCCCAGATTTTATGTTGTCCTGGAGAGCTTGCAGAGCACTGGGGAAAGGCAGGCAGAGAATTCCCTGCTAGCACCTTCTCTGTGCCTGGGAAGCACAAGTGTTCACATTGCTTCGCAGAATCGCTTTTGTGCAGAAAACAGTAACACTTGTTCAGAACGAAAGAAAGCACAGAGCCCCAGATTTTATGTTGTCCTGGAGAGCTTGCAGAGCACTGAGGAAGGCAGGCAGAGAGTTCCCTGCTAGCACCTTCTCTGTGCCTGGGAAGCAGAAGTGTTCACATTGCTTCGCAGAATCGCTTTTGTGCAGAAAACAGTAACACTTGTTCAGAACGAAAGAAAGCACAGAGCCCCAGATTTTATGTTGTCCTGGAGAGCTTGCAGAGCACTGGGGAAAGGCAGGCAGAGAATTCCCTGCTAGCACCTTCTCTGTGCCTGGGAAGCACAAGTGTTCACATTGCTTCGCAGAATCGCTTTTGTGCAGAAAACAGTAACACTTGTTCAGAACGAAAGAAAGCACAGAGCCCCAGATTTGCTGTTGTCCTGGAGAGCTTGCAGAGCACTGGGGAAAGGCAGGCAGAGAATTCCCTGCTAGCACCTTCTCTGTGCCTGGGAAGCACAAGTGTTCACATTGCTTCGCAGAATCGCTTTTGTGCAGAAAACAGTAACACTTGTTCAGAACGAAAGAATGCACAGAGCCCCAGATTTTATGTTGTCCTGGAGAGCTTGCAGAGCACTGGGGAAAGGCAGGCAGAGAATTCCCTGCTAGCACCTTCTCTGTGCCTGGGAAGCACAAGTGTTCACATTGCTTTGCAGAATCGCTTTTGTGCAGAAAACAGTAACACTTGTTCAGAACGAAAGAAAGCACAGAGCCCCAGATTTTATGTTGTCCTGGAGAGCTTGCAGAGCACTGGGGAAAGGCAGGCAGAGAATTCCCTGCTAGAACCTTCTCTGTGCCTGGGAAGCACAAGTGTTCACTTTGCTTCGCAGAATCGCTTTTGTGCAGAAAACAGTAACACTTGTTCAGAATGAAAGAAAGCACAGAACCCCAGATTTTATGTTGTCCTGGAGAGCTTGCAGAGAACTGAGGAAAGGCAGGCAGAGAATTCCCTGCTAGCACCTTCTCTGTGCCTGTTCACATTGCTTCGCAGAATCGCTTTTGTGCAGAAAACAGTAAAACTTGTTCAGAACGAAAGAAAGCACAGAGCCCCAGATTTTATGTTGTCCTGGAGAGCTTGCAGAGCACTGGGGAAAGGCAGGCAGAGAATTCCCTGCTAGCACCTTCTCTGTGCCTGGGAAGCACAAGTGTTCACATTGCTTTGCAGAATCGCTTTTGTGCAGAAAACAGTAACACTTGTTCAGAACGAAAGAAAGCACAGAGCCCCAGATTTGCTGTTGTCCTGGAGAGCTTGCAGAGCACTGGGGAAAGGCAGGCAGAGAATTCCCTGCTAGCACCTTCTCTGTGCCTGGGAAGCAGAAGTGTTCACATTGCTTCGCAGAATCGCTTTTGTGCAGAAAACAGTAACACTTGTTCAGAACGAAAGAAAGCACAGAGCCCCAGATTTTATGTTGTCCTGGAGAGCTTGCAGAGCACTGGGGAAAGGCAGGCAGAGAATTCCCTGCTAGCACCTTCTCTGTGCCTGGGAAGCACAAGTGTTCACATTGCTTCGCAGAATCGCTTTTGTGCAGAAAACAGTAACACTTGTTCAGAACGAAAGAAAGCACAGAGCCCCAGATTTTATGTTGTCCTGGAGAGCTTGCAGAGCACTGGGGAAAGGCAGGCAGAGAATTCCCTGCTAGCACCTTCTCTGTGCCTGGGAAGCACAAGTGTTCACATTGCTTTGCAGAATCGCTTTTGTGCAGAAAACAGTAACAGTTGTTCAGAACGAAAGAAAGCACAGAGCCCCAGATTTTATGTTGTCCTGGAGAGCTTGCAGAGCACTGGGGAAAGGCAGGCAGAGAATTCCCTGCTAGCACCTTCTCTGTGCCTGGGAAGCAGAAGTGTTCACATTGCTTTGCAGAATCGCTTTTGTGCAGAAAACAGTAACACTTGTTCAGAACGAAAGAAAGCACAGAGCCCCAGATTTTATGTTGTCCTGGAGAGCTTGCAGAGCACTGGGGAAAGGCAGGCAGAGAATTCCCTGCTAGCACCTTCTCTGTGCCTGGGAAGCACAAGTGTTCACATTGCTTTGCAGAATCGCTTTTGTGCAGAAAACAGTAACACTTGTTCAGAACGAAAGAAAGCACAGAGCCCCAGATTTTATGTTGTCCTGGAGAGCTTGCAGAGCACTGGGGAAAGGCAGGCAGAGAATTCCCTGCTAGCACCTTCTCTGTGCCTGGGAAGCACAAGTGTTCACATTGCTTCGCAGAATCGCTTTTGTGCAGAAAACAGTAACACTTGTTCAGAACGAAAGAAAGCACAGAGCCCCAGATTTTATGTTGTCCTGGAGAGCTTGCAGAGCACTGGGGAAAGGCAGGCAGAGAATTCCCTGCTAGCACCTTCTCTGTGCCTGGGAAGCACAAGTGTTCACATTGCTTCGCAGAATCGCTTTTGTGCAGAAAACAGTAACACTTGTTCAGAACGAAAGAAAGCACAGAGCCCCAGATTTTATGTTGTCCTGGAGAGCTTGCAGAGCACTGGGGAAAGGCAGGCAGAGAATTCCCTGCTAGCACCTTCTCTGTGCCTGGGAAGCAGAAGTGTTCACATTGCTTCGCAGAATCGCTTTTGTGCAGAAAACAGTAACACTTGTTCAGAACGAAAGAAAGCACAGAGCCCCAGATTTTATGTTGTCCTGGAGAGCTTGCAGAGCACTGAGGAAAGGCAGGCAGAGAATTCCCTGCTAGAACCTTCTCTGTGCCTGGGAAGCACAAGTGTTCACTTTGCTTCGCAGAATCGCTTTTGTGCAGAAAACAGTAACACTTGTTCAGAATGAAAGAAAGCACAGAGCCCCAGATTTTATGTTGTCCTGGAGAGCTTGCAGAGCACTGAGGAAAGGCAGGCAGAGAATTCCCTGCTAGCACCTTCTCTGTGCCTGTTCACATTGCTTCGCAGAATCGCTTTTGTGCAGAAAACAGTAACACTTGTTCAGAATGAAAGAAAGCACAGAGCCCCAGATTTTATGTTGTCCTGGAAGCTTGCAGAGCACTGGGGAAAGGCAGGCAGAGAATTCCCTGCTAGCACCTTCTCTGTGCCTGGGAAGCACAAGTGTTCACATTGCTTCGCAGAATCGCTTTTGTGCAGAAAACAGTAACACTTGTTCAGAACGAAAGAAAGCACAGAGCCCCAGATTTTATGTTGTCCTGGAGAGCTTGCAGAGCACTGGGGAAAGGCAGGCAGAGAATTCCCTGCTAGCACCTTCTCTGTGCCTGGGAAGCACAAGTGTTCACATTGCTTCGCAGAATCGCTTTTGTGCAGAAAACAGTAACACTTGTTCGGAACGAAAGAAAGCACAGAGCCCCAGATTTTATGTTGTCCTGGAGAGCTTGCAGAGCACTGGGGAAAGGCAGGCAGAGAATTCCCTGCTAGCACCTTCTCTGTGCCTGGGAAGCACAAGTGTTCACATTGCTTCGCAGAATCGCTTTTGTGCAGAAAACAGTAACACTTGTTCAGAACGAAAGAAAGCGCAGAGCCCCAGATTTTATGTTGTCCTGGAGAGCTTGCAGAGCACTGGGGAAAGGCAGGCAGAGAATTCCCTGCTAGAACCTTCTCTGTGCCTGGGAAGCACAAGTGTTCACTTTGCTTCGCAGAATCGCTTTTGTGCAGAAAACAGTAACACTTGTTCAGAATGAAAGAAAGCACAGAACCCCAGATTTTATGTTGTCCTGGAGAGCTTGCAGAGCACTGAGGAAAGGCAGGCAGAGAATTCCCTGCTAGCACCTTCTCTGTGCCTGTTCACATTGCTTCGCAGAATCGCTTTTGTGCAGAAAACAGTAACACTTGTTCAGAACGAAAGAAAGCACAGAGCCCCAGATTTTATGTTGTCCTGGAAGCTTGCAGAGCACTGGGGAAAGGCAGGCAGAGAATTCCCTGCTAGCACCTTCTCTGTGCCTGGGAAGCAGAAGTGTTCACATTGCTTCGCAGAATCGCTTTTGTGCAGAAAACAGTAACACTTGTTCAGAACGAAAGAAAGCACAGAGCCCCAGATTTTATGTTGTCCTGGAGAGCTTGCAGAGCACTGGGGAAAGGCAGGCAGAGAATTCCCTGCTAGCACCTTCTCTGTGCCTGGGAAGCAGAAGTGTTCACATTGCTTCGCAGAATCGCTTTTGTGCAGAAAACAGTAACACTTGTTCGGAACGAAAGAAAGCACAGAGCCCCAGATTTTATGTTGTCCTGGAGAGCTTGCAGAGCACTGGGGAAAGGCAGGCAGAGAATTCCCTGCTAGCACCTTCTCTGTGCCTGGGAAGCACAAGTGTTCACATTGCTTTGCAGAATCGCTTTTGTGCAGAAAACAGTAACACTTGTTCAGAACGAAAGAAAGCACAGAGCACCAGATTTTATGTTGTCCTGGAGAGCTTGCAGAGCACTGGGGAAAGGCAGGCAGAGAATTCCCTGCTAGCACCTTCTCTGTGCCTGGGAAGCACAAGTGTTCACATTGCTTCGCAGAATCGCTTTTGTGCAGAAAACAGTAACACTTGTTCAGAACGAAAGAAAGCACAGAGCCCCAGATTTTATGTTGTCCTGGAGAGCTTGCAGAGCACTGGGGAAAGGCAGGCAGAGAATTCCCTGCTAGCACCTTCTCTGTGCCTGGGAAGCACAAGTGTTCACATTGCTTCGCAGAATCACTTTTGTGCAGAAAACAGTAACACTTGTTCAGAACGAAAGAAAGCACAGAGCCCCAGATTTGCTGTTGTCCTGGAGAGCTTGCGGAGCACTGGGGAAAGGCAGGCAGAGAATTCCCTGCTAGCACCTTCTCTGTGCCTGGGAAGCACAAGTGTTCACATTGCTTCGCAGAATCGCTTTTGTGCAGAAAACAGTAACACTTGTTCAGAACGAAAGAAAGCACAGAGCCCCAGATTTTATGTTGTCCTGGAGAGCTTGCAGAGCACTGGGGAAAGGCAGGCAGAGAATTCCCTGCTAGCACCTTCTCTGTGCCTGGGAAGCACAAGTGTTCACATTGCTTCGCAGAATCGCTTTTGTGCAGAAAACAGTAACACTTGTTCAGAACGAAAGAATGCACAGAGCCCCAGATTTTATGTTGTCCTGGAGAGCTTGCAGACCACTGGGGAAAGGCAGGCAGAGAATTCCCTGCTAGCACCTTCTCTGTGCCTGGGAAGCACAAGTGTTCACATTGCTTTGCGTGCAGAAAACAGTAACACTTGTTCAGAATGAAAGAAAGCACAGAACCCCAGATTTTATGTTGTCCTGGAGAGCTTGCAGAGCACTGAGGAAAGGCAGGCAGAGAATTCCCTGCTAGCACCTTCTCTGTGCCTGTTCACATTGCTTTGCAGAATCGCTTTTGTGCAGAAAACAGTAACACTTGTTCAGAACGAAAGAAAGCACAGAGCCCCAGATTTTATGTTGTCCTGGAGAGCTTGCAGAGCACTGGGGAAAGGCAGGCAGAGAATTCCCTGCTAGCACCTTCTCTGTGCCTGGGAAGCACAAGTGTTCATATTGCTTCGCAGAATCGCTTTTGTGCAGAAAACAGTAACACTTGTTCAGAATGAAAGAAAGCACAGAACCCCAGATTTTATGTTGTCCTGGAGAGCTTGCAGAGCACTGGGGAAAGGCAGGCAGAGAATTCCCTGCTAGCACCTTCTCTGTGCCTGGGAAGCAGAAGTGTTCACATTGCTTCGCAGAATCGCTTTTGTGCAGAAAACAGTAACACTTGTTCAGAACGAAAGAAAGCACAGAGCCCCAGATTTGCTGTTGTCCTGGAGAGCTTGCAGAGCACTGGGGAAAGGCAGGCAGAGAATTCCCTGCTAGCACCTTCTCTGTGCCTGGGAAGCAGAAGTGTTCACATTGCTTTGCAGAATCGCTTTTGTGCAGAAAACAGTAACACTTGTTCAGAACGAAAGAAAGCACAGAGCACCAGATTTTATGTTGTCCTGGAGAGCTTGCAGAGCACTGGGGAAAGGCAGGCAGAGAATTCCCTGCTAGCACCTTCTCTGTGCCTGGGAAGCAGAAGTGTTCACATTGCTTCGCAGAATCGCTTTTGTGCAGAAAACAGTAACACTTGTTCAGAACGAAAGAAAGCACAGAGCCCCAGATTTTATGTTGTCCTGGAGAGCTTGCAGAGCACTGGGGAAAGGCAGGCAGAGAATTCCCTGCTAGCACCTTCTCTGTGCCTGGGAAGCAGAAGTGTTCACATTGCTTCGCAGAATCGCTTTTGTGCAGAAAACAGTAACAGTTGTTCAGAACGAAAGAAAGCACAGAGCCCCAGATTTTATGTTGTCCTGGAGAGCTTGCAGAGCACTGGGGAAAGGCAGGCAGAGAATTCCCTGCTAGCACCTTCTCTGTGCCTGGGAAGCAGAAGTGTTCACATTGCTTCGCAGAATCGCTTTTGTGCAGAAAACAGTAACACTTGTTCAGAACGAAAGAAAGCACAGAGCCCCAGATTTGCTGTTGTCCTGGAGAGCTTGCAGAGCACTGGGGAAAGGCAGGCAGAGAATTCCCTGCTAGCACCTTCTCTGTGCCTGGGAAGCAGAAGTGTTCACATTGCTTCGCAGAATCGCTTTTGTGCAGAAAACAGTAACACTTGTTCAGAACGAAAGAAAGCACAGAGCCCCAGATTTTATGTTGTCCTGGAGAGCTTGCAGAGCACTGGGGAAAGGCAGGCAGAGAATTCCCTGCTAGCACCTTCTCTGTGCCTGTTCACATTGCTTCGCAGAATCGCTTTTGTGCAGAAAACAGTAACACTTGTTCAGAATGAAAGAAAGCACAGAGCCCCAGATTTTATGTTGTTCTGGGGAGCTTGCAGAGCACTGGGGAAAGGCAGGCAGAGAATTCCCTGCTAGCACCTTCTCTGTGCCTGGGAAGCAGAAGTGTTCACATTGCTTCGCAGAATCGCTTTTGTGCAGAAAACAGTAACACTTGTTCAGAACGAAAGAAAGCACAGAGCCCCAGATTTTATGTTGTCCTGGAGAGCTTGCAGAGCACTGGGGAAAGGCAGGCAGAGAATTCCCTGCTAGCACCTTCTCTGTGCCTGGGAAGCAGAAGTGTTCACATTGCTTCGCAGAATCGCTTTTGTGCAGAAAACAGTAACACTTGTTCAGAACGAAAGAAAGCACAGAGCCCCAGATTTTATGTTGTCCTGGAGAGCTTGCAGAGCACTGGGGAAAGGCAGGCAGAGAATTCCCTGCTAGCACCTTCTCTGTGCCTGGGAAGCAGAAGTGTTCACATTGCTTCGCAGAATCGCTTTTGTGCAGAAAACAGTAACATTTGTTCAGAACGAAAGAAAGCACAGAGCCCCAGATTTGCTGTTGTCCTGGAGAGCTTGCAGAGCACTGGGGAAAGGCAGGCAGAGAATTCCCTGCTAGCACCTTCTCTGTGCCTGGGAAGCAGAAGTGTTCACATTGCTTCGCAGAATCGCTTTTGTGCAGAAAACAGTAACACTTGTTCAGAACGAAAGAAAGCACAGAGCCCCAGATTTTATGTTGTCCTGGAGAGCTTGCAGAGCACTGGGGAAAGGCAGGCAGAGAATTCCCTGCTAGCACCTTCTCTGTGCCTGGGAAGCACAAGTGTTCACATTGCTTCGCAGAATCGCTTTTGTGCAGAAAACAGTAACACTTGTTCAGAACGAAAGAAAGCACAGAGCCCCAGATTTTATGTTGTCCTGGAGAGCTTGCAGAGCACTGGGGAAAGGCAGGCAGAGAATTCCCTGCTAGCACCTTCTCTGTGCCTGTTCACATTGCTTCGCAGAATCGCTTTTGTGCAGAAAACAGTAACAGTTGTTCAGAACGAAAGAAAGCACAGAGCCCCAGATTTTATGTTGTTCTGGGGAGCTTGCAGAGCACTGGGGAAAGGCAGGCAGAGAATTCCCTGCTAGCACCTTCTCTGTGCCTGGGAAGCAGAAGTGTTCACATTGCTTCGCAGAATCGCTTTTGTGCAGAAAACAGTAACAGTTGTTCAGAACGAAAGAAAGCACAGAGCCCCAGATTTTATGTTGTCCTGGAGAGCTTGCAGAGCACTGGGGAAAGGCAGGCAGAGAATTCCCTGCTAGCACCTTCTCTGTGCCTGGGAAGCACAAGTGTTCACATTGCTTCGCAGAATCGCTTTTGTGCAGAAAACAGTAACACTTGTTCAGAACGAAAGAAAGCACAGAGCCCCAGATTTGCTGTTGTCCTGGAGAGCTTGCAGAGCACTGGGGAAAGGCAGGCAGAGAATTCCCTGCTAGCACCTTCTCTGTGCCTGGGAAGCAGAAGTGTTCACATTGCTTCGCAGAATCGCTTTTGTGCAGAAAACAGTAACACTTGTTCAGAACGAAAGAAAGCACAGAGCCCCAGATTTTATGTTGTCCTGGAGAGCTTGCAGAGCACTGGGGAAAGGCAGGCAGAGAATTCCCTGCTAGCACCTTCTCTGTGCCTGTTCACATTGCTTCGCAGAATCGCTTTTGTGCAGAAAACAGTAACACTTGTTCAGAACGAAAGAAAGCACAGAGCCCCAGATTTTATGTTGTTCTGGGGAGCTTGCAGAGCACTGGGGAAAGGCAGGCAGAGAATTCCCTGCTAGCACCTTCTCTGTGCCTGGGAAGCAGAAGTGTTCACATTGCTTCGCAGAATCGCTTTTGTGCAGAAAACAGTAACACTTGTTCAGAACGAAAGAAAGCACAGAGCCCCAGATTTTATGTTGTCCTGGAGAGCTTGCAGAGCACTGGGGAAAGGCAGGCAGAGAATTCCCTGCTAGCACCTTCTCTGTGCCTGGGAAGCACAAGTGTTCACATTGCTTCGCAGAATCGCTTTTGTGCAGAAAACAGTAACACTTGTTCAGAACGAAAGAAAGCACAGAGCCCCAGATTTTATGTTGTCCTGGAGAGCTTGCAGAGCACTGGGGAAAGGCAGGCAGAGAATTCCCTGCTAGCACCTTCTCTGTGCCTGGGAAGCAGAAGTGTTCACATTGCTTCGCAGAATCGCTTTTGTGCAGAAAACAGTAACATTTGTTCAGAACGAAAGAAAGCACAGAGCCCCAGATTTGCTGTTGTCCTGGAGAGCTTGCAGAGCACTGGGGAAAGGCAGGCAGAGAATTCCCTGCTAGCACCTTCTCTGTGCCTGGGAAGCAGAAGTGTTCACATTGCTTCGCAGAATCGCTTTTGTGCAGAAAACAGTAACACTTGTTCAGAACGAAAGAAAGCACAGAGCCCCAGATTTTATGTTGTCCTGGAGAGCTTGCAGAGCACTGGGGAAAGGCAGGCAGAGAATTCCCTGCTAGCACCTTCTCTGTGCCTGGGAAGCACAAGTGTTCACATTGCTTCGCAGAATCGCTTTTGTGCAGAAAACAGTAACACTTGTTCAGAACGAAAGAAAGCACAGAGCCCCAGATTTTATGTTGTCCTGGAGAGCTTGCAGAGCACTGGGGAAAGGCAGGCAGAGAATTCCCTGCTAGCACCTTCTCTGTGCCTGTTCACATTGCTTCGCAGAATCGCTTTTGTGCAGAAAACAGTAACAGTTGTTCAGAACGAAAGAAAGCACAGAGCCCCAGATTTTATGTTGTTCTGGGGAGCTTGCAGAGCACTGGGGAAAGGCAGGCAGAGAATTCCCTGCTAGCACCTTCTCTGTGCCTGGGAAGCAGAAGTGTTCACATTGCTTCGCAGAATCGCTTTTGTGCAGAAAACAGTAACACTTGTTCAGAACGAAAGAAAGCACAGAGCCCCAGATTTTATGTTGTCCTGGAGAGCTTGCAGAGCACTGGGGAAAGGCAGGCAGAGAATTCCCTGCTAGCACCTTCTCTGTGCCTGGGAAGCACAAGTGTTCACATTGCTTCGCAGAATCGCTTTTGTGCAGAAAACAGTAACACTTGTTCAGAACGAAAGAAAGCACAGAGCCCCAGATTTTATGTTGTCCTGGAGAGCTTGCAGAGCACTGGGGAAAGGCAGGCAGAGAATTCCCTGCTAGCACCTTCTCTGTGCCTGGGAAGCAGAAGTGTTCACATTGCTTCGCAGAATCGCTTTTGTGCAGAAAACAGTAACATTTGTTCAGAACGAAAGAAAGCACAGAGCCCCAGATTTGCTGTTGTCCTGGAGAGCTTGCAGAGCACTGGGGAAAGGCAGGCAGAGAATTCCCTGCTAGCACCTTCTCTGTGCCTGGGAAGCAGAAGTGTTCACATTGCTTCGCAGAATCGCTTTTGTGCAGAAAACAGTAACACTTGTTCAGAACGAAAGAAAGCACAGAGCCCCAGATTTTATGTTGTCCTGGAGAGCTTGCAGAGCACTGGGGAAAGGCAGGCAGAGAATTCCCTGCTAGCACCTTCTCTGTGCCTGGGAAGCAGAAGTGTTCACATTGCTTCGCAGAATCGCTTTTGTGCAGAAAACAGTAACACTTGTTCAGAACGAAAGAAAGCACAGAGCCCCAGATTTTATGTTGTCCTGGAGAGCTTGCAGAGCACTGGGGAAAGGCAGGCAGAGAATTCCCTGCTAGCACCTTCTCTGTGCCTGGGAAGCAGAAGTGTTCACATTGCTTCGCAGAATCGCTTTTGTGCAGAAAACAGTAACACTTGTTCAGAACGAAAGAAAGCACAGAGCCCCAGATTTGCTGTTGTCCTGGAGAGCTTGCAGAGCACTGGGGAAAGGCAGGCAGAGAATTCCCTGCTAGCACCTTCTCTGTGCCTGGGAAGCACAAGTGTTCACATTGCTTCGCAGAATCGCTTTTGTGCAGAAAACAGTAACACTTGTTCAGAATGAAAGAAAGCACAGAGCCCCAGATTTTATGTTGTCCTGGAGAGCTTGCAGAGAACTGGGGAAAGGCAGGCAGAGAATTCCCTGCTAGCACCTTCTCTGTGCCTGTTCACATTGCTTCGCAGAATCGCTTTTGTGCAGAAAACAGTAACACTTGTTCAGAATGAAAGAAAGCACAGAGCCCCAGATTTTATGTTGTCCTGGAGAGCTTGCAGAGCACTGGGGAAAGGCAGGCAGAGAATTCCCTGCTAGCACCTTCTCTGTGCCTGGGAAGCAGAAGTGTTCACATTGCTTCGCAGAATCGCTTTTGTGCAGAAAACAGTAACACTTGTTCAGAACGAAAGAAAGCACAGAGCCCCAGATTTTATGTTGTCCTGGAGAGCTTGCAGAGCACTGGGGAAAGGCAGGCAGAGAATTCCCTGCTAGCACCTTCTCTGTGCCTGGGAAGCACAAGTGTTCACATTGCTTCGCAGAATCGCTTTTGTGCAGAAAACAGTAACACTTGTTCAGAACGAAAGAAAGCACAGAGCCCCAGATTTTATGTTGTCCTGGAGAGCTTGCAGAGCACTGGGGAAAGGCAGGCAGAGAATTCCCTGCTAGCACCTTCTCTGTGCCTGGGAAGCAGAAGTGTTCACATTGCTTCGCAGAATCGCTTTTGTGCAGAAAACAGTAACATTTGTTCAGAACGAAAGAAAGCACAGAGCCCCAGATTTGCTGTTGTCCTGGAGAGCTTGCAGAGCACTGGGGAAAGGCAGGCAGAGAATTCCCTGCTAGCACCTTCTCTGTGCCTGGGAAGCACAAGTGTTCACATTGCTTCGCAGAATCGCTTTTGTGCAGAAAACAGTAACACTTGTTCAGAACGAAAGAAAGCACAGAGCCCCAGATTTTATGTTGTCCTGGAGAGCTTGCAGAGCACTGGGGAAAGGCAGGCAGAGAATTCCCTGCTAGCACCTTCTCTGTGCCTGTTCACATTGCTTCGCAGAATCGCTTTTGTGCAGAAAACAGTAACAGTTGTTCAGAACGAAAGAAAGCACAGAGCCCCAGATTTTATGTTGTTCTGGGGAGCTTGCAGAGCACTGGGGAAAGGCAGGCAGAGAATTCCCTGCTAGCACCTTCTCTGTGCCTGGGAAGCAGAAGTGTTCACATTGCTTCGCAGAATCGCTTTTGTGCAGAAAACAGTAACACTTGTTCAGAACGAAAGAAAGCACAGAGCCCCAGATTTTATGTTGTCCTGGAGAGCTTGCAGAGCACTGGGGAAAGGCAGGCAGAGAATTCCCTGCTAGCACCTTCTCTGTGCCTGGGAAGCAGAAGTGTTCACATTGCTTCGCAGAATCGCTTTTGTGCAGAAAACAGTAACACTTGTTCAGAACGAAAGAAAGCACAGAGCCCCAGATTTTATGTTGTCCTGGAGAGCTTGCAGAGCACTGGGGAAAGGCAGGCAGAGAATTCCCTGCTAGCACCTTCTCTGTGCCTGGGAAGCAGAAGTGTTCACATTGCTTCGCAGAATCGCTTTTGTGCAGAAAACAGTAACATTTGTTCAGAACGAAAGAAAGCACAGAGCCCCAGATTTGCTGTTGTCCTGGAGAGCTTGCAGAGCACTGGGGAAAGGCAGGCAGAGAATTCCCTGCTAGCACCTTCTCTGTGCCTGGGAAGCAGAAGTGTTCACATTGCTTCGCAGAATCGCTTTTGTGCAGAAAACAGTAACACTTGTTCAGAACGAAAGAAAGCACAGAGCCCCAGATTTTATGTTGTCCTGGAGAGCTTGCAGAGCACTGGGGAAAGGCAGGCAGAGAATTCCCTGCTAGCACCTTCTCTGTGCCTGGGAAGCACAAGTGTTCACATTGCTTCGCAGAATCGCTTTTGTGCAGAAAACAGTAACACTTGTTCAGAACGAAAGAAAGCACAGAGCCCCAGATTTTATGTTGTCCTGGAGAGCTTGCAGAGCACTGGGGAAAGGCAGGCAGAGAATTCCCTGCTAGCACCTTCTCTGTGCCTGTTCACATTGCTTCGCAGAATCGCTTTTGTGCAGAAAACAGTAACAGTTGTTCAGAACGAAAGAAAGCACAGAGCCCCAGATTTTATGTTGTTCTGGGGAGCTTGCAGAGCACTGGGGAAAGGCAGGCAGAGAATTCCCTGCTAGCACCTTCTCTGTGCCTGGGAAGCAGAAGTGTTCACATTGCTTCGCAGAATCGCTTTTGTGCAGAAAACAGTAACACTTGTTCAGAACGAAAGAAAGCACAGAGCCCCAGATTTTATGTTGTCCTGGAGAGCTTGCAGAGCACTGGGGAAAGGCAGGCAGAGAATTCCCTGCTAGCACCTTCTCTGTGCCTGGGAAGCAGAAGTGTTCACATTGCTTCGCAGAATCTCTTTTGTGCAGAAAACAGTAACACTTGTTCAGAACGAAAGAAAGCACAGAGCCCCAGATTTTATGTTGTCCTGGAGAGCTTGCAGAGCACTGGGGAAAGGCAGGCAGAGAATTCCCTGCTAGCACCTTCTCTGTGCCTGGGAAGCAGAAGTGTTCACATTGCTTCGCAGAATCGCTTTTGTGCAGAAAACAGTAACACTTGTTCAGAACGAAAGAAAGCACAGAGCCCCAGATTTTATGTTGTCCTGGAGAGCTTGCAGAGCACTGGGGAAAGGCAGGCAGAGAATTCCCTGCTAGCACCTTCTCTGTGCCTGGGAAGCAGAAGTGTTCACATTGCTTCGCAGAATCGCTTTTGTGCAGAAAACAGTAACACTTGTTCAGAATGAAAGAAAGCACAGAACCCCAGATTTTATGTTGTCCTGGAGAGCTTGCAGAGCACTGGGGAAAGGCAGGCAGAGAATTCCCTGCTAGCACCTTCTCTGTGCCTGTTCACATTGCTTCGCAGAATCGCTTTTGTGCAGAAAACAGTAACACTTGTTCAGAACGAAAGAAAGCACAGAGCCCCAGATTTTATGTTGTTCTGGGGAGCTTGCAGAGCACTGGGGAAAGGCAGGCAGAGAATTCCCTGCTAGCACCTTCTCTGTGCCTGGGAAGCAGAAGTGTTCACATTGCTTCGCAGAATCGCTTTTGTGCAGAAAACAGTAACACTTGTTCAGAACGAAAGAAAGCACAGAGCCCCAGATTTTATGTTGTCCTGGAGAGCTTGCAGAGCACTGGGGAAAGGCAGGCAGAGAATTCCCTGCTAGCACCTTCTCTGTGCCTGGGAAGCAGAAGTGTTCACATTGCTTCGCAGAATCGCTTTTGTGCAGAAAACAGTAACACTTGTTCAGAACGAAAGAAAGCACAGAGCCCCAGATTTTATGTTGTCCTGGAGAGCTTGCAGAGCACTGGGGAAAGGCAGGCAGAGAATTCCCTGCTAGCACCTTCTCTGTGCCTGGGAAGCAGAAGTGTTCACATTGCTTCGCAGAATCTCTTTTGTGCAGAAAACAGTAACACTTGTTCAGAACGAAAGAAAGCACAGAGCCCCAGATTTTATGTTGTCCTGGAGAGCTTGCAGAGCACTGGGGAAAGGCAGGCAGAGAATTCCCTGCTAGCACCTTCTCTGTGCCTGGGAAGCAGAAGTGTTCACATTGCTTCGCAGAATCGCTTTTGTGCAGAAAACAGTAACACTTGTTCAGAACGAAAGAAAGCACAGAGCCCCAGATTTTATGTTGTCCTGGAGAGCTTGCAGAGCACTGGGGAAAGGCAGGCAGAGAATTCCCTGCTAGCACCTTCTCTGTGCCTGGGAAGCAGAAGTGTTCACATTGCTTCGCAGAATCGCTTTTGTGCAGAAAACAGTAACACTTGTTCAGAATGAAAGAAAGCACAGAACCCCAGATTTTATGTTGTCCTGGAGAGCTTGCAGAGCACTGGGGAAAGGCAGGCAGAGAATTCCCTGCTAGCACCTTCTCTGTGCCTGTTCACATTGCTTCGCAGAATCGCTTTTGTGCAGAAAACAGTAACACTTGTTCAGAACGAAAGAAAGCACAGAGCCCCAGATTTTATGTTGTTCTGGGGAGCTTGCAGAGCACTGGGGAAAGGCAGGCAGAGAATTCCCTGCTAGCACCTTCTCTGTGCCTGGGAAGCAGAAGTGTTCACATTGCTTCGCAGAATCGCTTTTGTGCAGAAAACAGTAACACTTGTTCAGAACGAAAGAAAGCACAGAGCCCCAGATTTTATGTTGTCCTGGAGAGCTTGCAGAGCACTGGGGAAAGGCAGGCAGAGAATTCCCTGCTAGCACCTTCTCTGTGCCTGGGAAGCACAAGTGTTCACATTGCTTCGCAGAATCGCTTTTGTGCAGAAAACAGTAACACTTGTTCAGAACGAAAGAAAGCACAGAGCCCCAGATTTTATGTTGTCCTGGAGAGCTTGCAGAGCACTGGGGAAAGGCAGGCAGAGAATTCCCTGCTAGCACCTTCTCTGTGCCTGGGAAGCAGAAGTGTTCACATTGCTTCGCAGAATCGCTTTTGTGCAGAAAACAGTAACACTTGTTCAGAACGAAAGAAAGCACAGAGCCCCAGATTTGTTGTTGTCCTGGAGAGCTTGCAGAGCACTGGGGAAAGGCAGGCAGAGAATTCCCTGCTAGCACCTTCTCTGTGCCTGGGAAGCAGAAGTGTTCACATTGCTTTGCAGAATCGCTTTTGTGCAGAAAACAGTAACATTTGTTCAGAACGAAAGAAAGCACAGAGCCCCAGATTTTATGTTGTCCTGGAGAGCTTGCAGAGCACTGGGGAAAGGCAGGCAGAGAATTCCCTGCTAGCACCTTCTCTGTGCCTGGGAAGCACAAGTGTTCACATTGCTTCGCATAATCGCTTTTGTGCAGAAAACAGTAACACTTGTTCAGAACGAAAGAAAGCACAGAGCCCCAGATTTTATGTTGTGCTGGAGAGCTTGCAGAGCACTGGGGAAAGGCAGGCAGAGAATTCCCTGCTAGCACCTTCTCTGTGCCTGGGAAGCAGAAGTGTTCACATTGCTTCGCAGAATCGCTTTTGTGCAGAAAACAGTAACACTTGTTCAGAACAAAAGAAAGCACAGAGCCCCAGATTTTATGTTGTCCTGGAGAGCTTGCAGAGCACTGGGGAAAGGCAGGCAGAGAATTCCCTGCTAGCACCTTCTCTGTGCCTGGGAAGCACAAGTGTTCACATTGCTTCGCAGAATCGCTTTTGTGCAGAAAACAGTAACACTTGTTCAGAACGAAAGAAAGCACAGAGCCCCAGATTTTATGTTGTCCTGGAGAGCTTGCAGAGCACTGGGGAAAGGCAGGCAGAGAATTCCCTGCTAGCACTTTCTCTGTGCCTGGGAAGCACAAGTGTTCACATTGCTTCGCAGAATCGCTTTTGTGCAGAAAACAGTAACACTTGTTCAGAACGAAAGAAAGCACAGAGCCCCAGATTTTATGTTGTCCTGGAGAGCTTGCAGAGCACTGGGGAAAGGCAGGCAGAGAGTTCCCTGCTAGCACCTTCTCTGTGCCTGGGAAGCACAAGTGTTCACATTGCTTCGCAGAATCGCTTTTGTGCAGAAAACAGTAACACTTGTTCAGAACGAAAGAAAGCACAGAACCCCAGATTTTATGTTGTCCTGGAGAGCTTGCAGAGCACTGAGGAAGGCAGGCAGAGAATTCCCTGCTAGCACCTTCTCTGTGCCTGTTCACTTTTCTTCGCAGAATCGCTTTTGTGCAGAAAACAGTAACACTTGTTCAGAACGAAAGAAAGCACAGAGCCCCAGATTTGCTGTTGTCCTGGAGAGCTTGCAGAGCACTGGGGAAAGGCAGGCAGAGAATTCCCTGCTAGCACCTTCTCTGTGCCTGGGAAGCAGAAGTGTTCACATTGCTTCGCAGAATCGCTTTTGTGCAGAAAACAGTAACACTTGTTCAGAACGAAAGAAAGCACAGAGCCCCAGATTTTATGTTGTCCTGGAGAGCTTGCAGAGCACTGGGGAAAGGCAGGCAGAGAATTCCCTGCTAGCACCTTCTCTGTGCCTGGGAAGCAGAAGTGTTCACATTGCTTCGCAGAATCGCTTTTGTGCAGAAAACAGTAACACTTGTTCAGAACAAAAGAAAGCACAGAGCCCCAGATTTTATGTTGTCCTGGAGAGCTTGCAGAGCACTGGGGAAAGGCAGGCAGAGAATTCCCTGCTAGCACCTTCTCTGTGCCTGGGAAGCACAAGTGTTCACATTGCTTCGCAGAATCGCTTTTGTGCAGAAAACAGTAACACTTGTTCAGAACGAAAGAAAGCACAGAGCCCCAGATTTTATGTTGTCCTGGAGAGCTTGCAGAGCACTGGGGAAAGGCAGGCAGAGAATTCCCTGCTAGCACCTTCTCTGTGCCTGGGAAGCAGAAGTGTTCACATTGCTTCGCAGAATCGCTTTTGTGCAGAAAACAGTAACACTTGTTCAGAACGAAAGAAAGCACAGAGCCCCAGATTTTATGTTGTCCTGGAGAGCTTGCAGAGCACTGGGGAAAGGCAGGCAGAGAATTCCCTGCTAGCACCTTCTCTGTGCCTGGGAAGCAGAAGTGTTCACATTGCTTCGCAGAATCGCTTTTGTGCAGAAAACAGTAACACTTGTTCAGAACGAAAGAAAGCACAGAGCCCCAGATTTTATGTTGTCCTGGAGAGCTTGCAGAGCACTGGGGAAAGGCAGGCAGAGAATTCCCTGCTAGCACCTTCTCTGTGCCTGTTCACATTGCTTCGCAGAATCGCTTTTGTGCAGAAAACAGTAACACTTGTTCAGAACGAAAGAAAGCACAGAGCCCCAGATTTTATGTTGTTCTGGGGAGCTTGCAGAGCACTGGGGAAAGGCAGGCAGAGAATTCCCTGCTAGCACCTTCTCTGTGCCTGGGAAGCAGAAGTGTTCACATTGCTTCGCAGAATCGCTTTTGTGCAGAAAACAGTAACACTTGTTCAGAACGAAAGAAAGCACAGAGCCCCAGATTTTATGTTGTCCTGGAGAGCTTGCAGAGCACTGGGGAAAGGCAGGCAGAGAATTCCCTGCTAGCACCTTCTCTGTGCCTGGGAAGCAGAAGTGTTCACATTGCTTCGCAGAATCGCTTTTGTGCAGAAAACAGTAACACTTGTTCAGAACGAAAGAAAGCACAGAGCCCCAGATTTTATGTTGTCCTGGAGAGCTTGCAGAGCACTGGGGAAAGGCAGGCAGAGAATTCCCTGCTAGCACCTTCTCTGTGCCTGGGAAGCAGAAGTGTTCACATTGCTTCGCAGAATCGCTTTTGTGCAGAAAACAGTAACACTTGTTCAGAACGAAAGAAAGCACAGAGCCCCAGATTTTATGTTGTCCTGGAGAGCTTGCAGAGCACTGGGGAAAGGCAGGCAGAGAATTCCCTGCTAGCACCTTCTCTGTGCCTGGGAAGCACAAGTGTTCACATTGCTTCGCAGAATCGCTTTTGTGCAGAAAACAGTAACACTTGTTCAGAATGAAAGAAAGCACAGAACCCCAGATTTTATGTTGTCCTGGAGAGCTTGCAGAGCACTGGGGAAAGGCAGGCAGAGAATTCCCTGCTAGCACCTTCTCTGTGCCTGTTCACATTGCTTCGCAGAATCGCTTTTGTGCAGAAAACAGTAACAGTTGTTCAGAACGAAAGAAAGCACAGAGCACCAGATTTTATGTTGTCCTGGAGAGTTTGCAGAGCACTGGGGAAAGGCAGGCAGAGAATTCCCTGCTAGCACCTTCTCTGTGCCTGGGAAGCACAAGTGTTCACATTGCTTCGCAGAATCGCTTTTGTGCAGAAAACAGTAACACTTGTTCAGAACGAAAGAAAGCACAGAGCCCCAGATTTTATGTTGTCCTGGAGAGCTTGCAGAGCACTGGGGAAAGGCAGGCAGAGAATTCCCTGCTAGCACCTTCTCTGTGCCTGGGAAGCAGAAGTGTTCACATTGCTTCGCAGAATCGCTTTTGTGCAGAAAACAGTAACACTTGTTCAGAACGAAAGAAAGCACAGAGCCCCAGATTTTATGTTGTCCTGGAGAGCTTGCAGAGCACTGGGGAAAGGCAGGCAGAGAATTCCCTGCTAGCACCTTCTCTGTGCCTGTTCACATTGCTTCGCAGAATCGCTTTTGTGCAGAAAACAGTAACACTTGTTCAGAATGAAAGAAAGCACAGAGCCCCAGATTTGCTGTTGTCCTGGAGAGCTTGCAGAGCACTGGGGAAAGGCAGGCAGAGAATTCCCTGCTAGCACCTTCTCTGTGCCTGGGAAGCAGAAGTGTTCACATTGCTTCGCAGAATCGCTTTTGTGCAGAAAACAGTAACACTTGTTCAGAACGAAAGAAAGCACAGAGCCCCAGATTTTATGTTGTCCTGGAGAGCTTGCAGAGCACTGGGGAAAGGCAGGCAGAGAATTCCCTGCTAGCACCTTCTCTGTGCCTGGGAAGCACAAGTGTTCACATTGCTTTGCAGAATCGCTTTTGTGCAGAAAACAGTAACACTTGTTCAGAATGAAAGAAAGCACAGAACCCCAGATTTTATGTTGTCCTGGAGAGCTTGCAGAGCACTGAGGAAAGGCAGGCAGAGAATTCCCTGCTAGCACCTTCTCTGTGCCTGTTCACATTGCTTTGCAGAATCGCTTTTGTGCAGAAAACAGTAACACTTGTTCAGAACGAAAGAAAGCACAGAGCCCCAGATTTTATGTTGTCCTGGAGAGCTTGCAGAGCACTGGGGAAAGGCAGGCAGAGAATTCCCTGCTAGCACCTTCTCTGTGCCTGGGAAGCACAAGTGTTCACATTGCTTCGCAGAATCGCTTTTGTGCAGAAAACAGTAACACTTGTTCAGAACGAAAGAAAGCACAGAGCCCCAGATTTGTTGTTGTCCTGGAGAGCTTGCAGAGCACTGGGGAAAGGCAGGCAGAGAATTCCCTGCTAGCACCTTCTCTGTGCCTGGGAAGCACAAGTGTTCATATTGCTTCGCAGAATCGCTTTTCTGCAGAAAACAGTAACACTTGTTCAGAATGAAAGAAAGCACAGAACCCCAGATTTTATGTTGTCCTGGAGAGCTTGCAGAGCACTGGGGAAAGGCAGGCAGAGAATTCCCTGCTAGCACCTTCTCTGTGCCTGGGAAGCAGAAGTGTTCACATTGCTTCGCAGAATCGCTTTTGTGCAGAAAACAGTAACACTTGTTCAGAACGAAAGAAAGCACAGAGCCCCAGATTTTATGTTGTCCTGGAGAGCTTGCAGAGCACTGGGGAAAGGCAGGCAGAGAATTCCCTGCTAGCACCTTCTCTGTGCCTGGGAAGCAGAAGTGTTCACATTGCTTCGCAGAATCGCTTTTGTGCAGAAAACAGTAACACTTGTTCAGAACGAAAGAAAGCACAGAGCCCCAGATTTTATGTTGTCCTGGAGAGCTTGCAGAGCACTGGGGAAAGGCAGGCAGAGAATTCCCTGCTAGCACCTTCTCTGTGCCTGGGAAGCACAAGTGTTCACATTGCTTCGCAGAATCGCTTTTGTGCAGAAAACAGTAACACTTGTTCAGAACGAAAGAAAGCACAGAGCCCCAGATTTTATGTTGTCCTGGAGAGCTTGCAGAGCACTGGGGAAAGGCAGGCAGAGAATTCCCTGCTAGCACCTTCTCTGTGCCTGGGAAGCAGAAGTGTTCACATTGCTTCGCAGAATCGCTTTTGTGCAGAAAACAGTAACACTTGTTCAGAACGAAAGAAAGCACAGAGCCCCAGATTTTATGTTGTCCTGGAGAGCTTGCAGAGCACTGGGGAAAGGCAGGCAGAGAATTCCCTGCTAGCACCTTCTCTGTGCCTGGGAAGCACAAGTGTTCACATTGCTTCGCAGAATCGCTTTTGTGCAGAAAACAGTAACACTTGTTCAGAACGAAAGAAAGCACAGAGCCCCAGATTTTATGTTGTGCTGGAGAGCTTGCAGAGCACTGGGGAAAGGCAGGCAGAGAATTCCCTGCTAGCACCTTCTCTGTGCCTGGGAAGCAGAAGTGTTCACATTGCTTCGCAGAATCGCTTTTGTGCAGAAAACAGTAACACTTGTTCAGAACGAAAGAAAGCACAGAGCCCCAGATTTTATGTTGTCCTGGAGAGCTTGCAGAGCACTGGGGAAAGGCAGGCAGAGAATTCCCTGCTAGCACCTTCTCTGTGCCTGGGAAGCACAAGTGTTCACATTGCTTCGCAGAATCGCTTTTGTGCAGAAAACAGTAACACTTGTTCAGAACGAAAGAAAGCACAGAGCCCCAGATTTTATGTTGTCCTGGAGAGCTTGCAGAGCACTGAGGAAGGCAGGCAGAGAATTCCCTGCTAGCACCTTCTCTGTGCCTGTTCACATTTCTTCGCAGAATCGCTTTTGTGCAGAAAACAGTAACACTTGTTCAGAACGAAAGAAAGCACAGAGCCCCAGATTTTATGTTGTCCTGGAGAGCTTGCAGAGCACTGGGGAAAGGCAGGCAGAGAATTCCCTGCTAACACCTTCTCTGTGCCTGGGAAGCAGAAGTGTTCACATTGCTTCGCAGAATCGCTTTTGTGCAGAAAACAGTAACACTTGTTCAGAACGAAAGAAAGCACAGAGCCCCAGATTTTATGTTGTCCTGGAGAGCTTGCAGAGCACTGGGAAAAGGCAGGCAGAGAATTCCCTGCTAGCACCTTCTCTGTGCCTGTTCACATTGCTTCGCAGAATCGCTTTTGTGCAGAAAACAGTAACAGTTGTTCAGAACGAAAGAAAGCACAGAGCCCCAGATTTTATGTTGTCCTGGAGAGCTTGCAGAGCACTGGGGAAAGGCAGGCAGAGAATTCCCTGCTAGCACCTTCTCTGTGCCTGGGAAGCAGAAGTGTTCACATTACTTCGCAGAATCGCTTTTGTGCAGAAAACAGTAACACTTGTTCAGAATGAAAGAAAGCACAGAGCCCCAGATTTGCTGTTGTCCTGGAGAGCTTGCAGAGCACTGGGGAAAGGCAGGCAGAGAATTCCCTGCTAGCACCTTCTCTGTGCCTGGGAAGCAGAAGTGTTCACATTGCTTCGCAGAATCGCTTTTGTGCAGAAAACAGTAACACTTGTTCAGAACGAAAGAAAGCACAGAGCCCCAGATTTGCTGTTGTCCTGGAGAGCTTGCAGAGCACTGGGGAAAGGCAGGCAGAGAATTCCCTGCTAGCACCTTCTCTGTGCCTGGGAAGCACAAGTGTTCACATTGCTTCGCAGAATCGCTTTTGTGCAGAAAACAGTAACACTTGTTCAGAATGAAAGAAAGCACAGAACCCCAGATTTTATGTTGTCCTGGAGAGCTTGCAGAGCACTGAGGAAAGGCAGGCAGAGAATTCCCTGCTAGCACCTTCTCTGTGCCTGTTCACATTGCTTTGCAGAATCGCTTTTGTGCAGAAAACAGTAACACTTGTTCAGAACGAAAGAAAGCACAGAGCCCCAGATTTTATGTTGTCCTGGAGAGCTTGCAGAGCACTGGGGAAAGGCAGGCAGAGAATTCCCTGCTAGCACCTTCTCTGTGCCTGGGAAGCAGAAGTGTTCACATTGCTTCGCAGAATCGCTTTTGTGCAGAAAACAGTAACACTTGTTCAGAACGAAAGAAAGCACAGAGCCCCAGATTTTATGTTGTCCTGGAGAGCTTGCAGAGCACTGGGGAAAGGCAGGCAGAGAATTCCCTGCTAGCACCTTCTCTGTGCCTGGGAAGCACAAGTGTTCATATTGCTTCGCAGAATCGCTTTTCTACAGAAAACAGTAACACTTGTTCAGAATGAAAGAAAGCACAGAACCCCAGATTTTATGTTGTCCTGGAGAGCTTGCAGAGCACTGGGGAAAGGCAGGCAGAGAATTCCCTGCTAGCACCTTCTCTGTGCCTGGGAAGCAGAAGTGTTCACATTGCTTCGCAGAATCGCTTTTGTGCAGAAAACAGTAACACTTGTTCAGAACGAAAGAAAGCACAGAGCCCCAGATTTTATGTTGTCCTGGAGAGCTTGCAGAGCACTGGGGAAAGGCAGGCAGAGAATTCCCTGCTAGCACCTTCTCTGTGCCTGGGAAGCAGAAGTGTTCACATTGCTTCGCAGAATCGCTTTTGTGCAGAAAACAGTAACAGTTGTTCAGAACGAAAGAAAGCACAGAGCCCCAGATTTTATGTTGTCCTGGAGAGCTTGCAGAGCACTGGGGAAAGGCAGGCAGAGAATTCCCTGCTAGCACCTTCTCTGTGCCTGGGAAGCAGAAGTGTTCACATTGCTTCGCAGAATCGCTTTTGTGCAGAAAACAGTAACACTTGTTCAGAACGAAAGAAAGCACAGAGCCCCAGATTTGCTGTTGTCCTGGAGAGCTTGCAGAGCACTGGGGAAAGGCAGGCAGAGAATTCCCTGCTAGCACCTTCTCTGTGCCTGGGAAGCAGAAGTGTTCACATTGCTTTGCAGAATCGCTTTTGTGCAGAAAACAGTAACACTTGTTCAGAACGAAAGAAAGCACAGAGCACCAGATTTTATGTTGTCCTGGAGAGCTTGCAGAGCACTGGGGAAAGGCAGGCAGAGAATTCCCTGCTAGCACCTTCTCTGTGCCTGGGAAGCACAAGTGTTCACATTGCTTCGCAGAATCGCTTTTGTGCAGAAAACAGTAACACTTGTTCAGAACGAAAGAAAGCACAGAGCCCCAGATTTTATGTTGTCCTGGAGAGCTTGCAGAGCACTGGGGAAAGGCAGGCAGAGAATTCCCTGCTAGCACCTTCTCTGTGCCTGGGAAGCACAAGTGTTCACATTGCTTCGCAGAATCGCTTTTGTGCAGAAAACAGTAACACTTGTTCAGAACGAAAGAAAGCACAGAGCCCCAGATTTTATGTTGTCCTGGAGAGCTTGCAGAGCACTGGGGAAAGGCAGGCAGAGAATTCCCTGCTAGCACCTTCTCTGTGCCTGGGAAGCAGAAGTGTTCACATTGCTTCGCAGAATCGCTTTTGTGCAGAAAACAGTAACACTTGTTCAGAACGAAAGAAAGCACAGAGCCCCAGATTTGCTGTTGTCCTGGAGAGCTTGCAGAGCACTGGGGAAAGGCAGGCAGAGAATTCCCTGCTAGCACCTTCTCTGTGCCTGGGAAGCAGAAGTGTTCACATTGCTTCGCAGAATCGCTTTTGTGCAGAAAACAGTAACACTTGTTCAGAATGAAAGGAAGCACAGAGCCCCAGATTTTATGTTGTCCTGGAGAGCTTGCAGAGCACTGGGGAAAGGCAGGCAGAGAATTCCCTGCTAGCACCTTCTCTGTGCCTGTTCACATTGCTTCGCAGAATCGCTTTTGTGCAGAAAACAGTAACACTTGTTCAGAATGAAAGAAAGCACAGAGCCCCAGATTTTATGTTGTTCTGGGGAGCTTGCAGAGCACTGGGGAAAGGCAGGCAGAGAATTCCCTGCTAGCACCTTCTCTGTGCCTGGGAAGCAGAAGTGTTCACATTGCTTCGCAGAATCGCTTTTGTGCAGAAAACAGTAACACTTGTTCAGAACGAAAGAAAGCACAGAGCCCCAGATTTTATGTTGTCCTGGAGAGCTTGCAGAGCACTGGGGAAAGGCAGGCAGAGAATTCCCTGCTAGCACCTTCTCTGTGCCTGGGAAGCACAAGTGTTCACATTGCTTCGCAGAATCGCTTTTGTGCAGAAAACAGTAACACTTGTTCAGAACGAAAGAAAGCACAGAGCCCCAGATTTTATGTTGTCCTGGAGAGCTTGCAGAGCACTGGGGAAAGGCAGGCAGAGAATTCCCTGCTAGCACCTTCTCTGTGCCTGGGAAGCAGAAGTGTTCACATTGCTTCGCAGAATCGCTTTTGTGCAGAAAACAGTAACACTTGTTCAGAACGAAAGAAAGCACAGAGCCCCAGATTTTATGTTGTCCTGGAGAGCTTGCAGAGCACTGGGGAAAGGCAGGCAGAGAATTCCCTGCTAGCACCTTCTCTGTGCCTGGGAAGCACAAGTGTTCACATTGCTTCGCAGAATCGCTTTTGTGCAGAAAACAGTAACACTTGTTCAGAACGAAAGAAAGCACAGAGCCCCAGATTTTATGTTGTCCTGGAGAGCTTGCAGAGCACTGGGGAAAGGCAGGCAGAGAATTCCCTGCTAGCACCTTCTCTGTGCCTGGGAAGCACAAGTGTTCACATTGCTTCGCAGAATCGCTTTTGTGCAGAAAACAGTAACACTTGTTCAGAACGAAAGAAAGCACAGAGCCCCAGATTTTATGTTGTGCTGGAGAGCTTGCAGAGCACTGGGGAAAGGCAGGCAGAGAATTCCCTGCTAGCACCTTCTCTGTGCCTGGGAAGCACAAGTGCTCACATTGCTTCGCAGAATCGCTTTTGTGCAGAAAACAGTAACACTTGTTCAGAACAAAAGAAAGCACAGAGCCCCAGATTTTATGTTGTCCTGGAGAGCTTGCAGAGCACTGGGGAAAGGCAGGCAGAGAATTCCCTGCTAGCACCTTCTCTGTGCCTGGGAAGCAGAAGTGTTCACATTGCTTCGCAGAATCGCTTTTGTGCAGAAAACAGTAACACTTGTTCAGAACGAAAGAAAGCACAGAGCCCCAGATTTTATGTTGTCCTGGAGAGCTTGCAGAGCACTGGGGAAAGGCAGGCAGAGAATTCCCTGCTAGCACCTTCTCTGTGCCTGGGAAGCACAAGTGTTCACATTGCTTCGCAGAATCGCTTTTGTGCAGAAAACAGTAACACTTGTTCAGAACGAAAGAAAGCACAGAACCCCAGATTTTATGTTGTCCTGGAGAGCTTGCAGAGCACTGAGGAAGGCAGGCAGAGAATTCCCTGCTAGCACCTTCTCTGTGCCTGTTCACATTTCTTCGCAGAATCGCTTTTGTGCAGAAAACAGTAACACTTGTTCAGAACGAAAGAAAGCACAGAGCCCCAGATTTTATGTTGTCCTGGAGAGCTTGCAGAGCACTGGGGAAAGGCAGGCAGAGAATTCCCTGCTAACACCTTCTCTGTGCCTGGGAAGCAGAAGTGTTCACATTGCTTCGCAGAATCGCTTTTGTGCAGAAAACAGTAACACTTGTTCAGAACGAAAGAAAGCACAGAGCCCCAGATTTTATGTTGTCCTGGAGAGCTTGCAGAGCACTGGGAAAAGGCAGGCAGAGAATTCCCTGCTAGCACCTTCTCTGTGCCTGTTCACATTGCTTCGCAGAATCGCTTTTGTGCAGAAAACAGTAACAGTTGTTCAGAACGAAAGAAAGCACAGAGCCCCAGATTTGCTGTTGTCCTGGAGAGCTTGCAGAGCACTGGGGAAAGGCAGGCAGAGAATTCCCTGCTAGCACCTTCTCTGTGCCTGGGAAGCAGAAGTGTTCACATTACTTCGCAGAATCGCTTTTCTGCAGAAAACAGTAACACTTGTTCAGAACGAAAGAAAGCACAGAGCCCCAGATTTGCTGTTGTCCTGGAGAGCTTGCAGAGCACTGGGGAAAGGCAGGCAGAGAATTCCCTGCTAGCACCTTCTCTGTGCCTGGGAAGCACAAGTGTTCACATTGCTTCGCAGAATCGCTTTTGTGCAGAAAACAGTAACACTTGTTCAGAACGAAAGAAAGCACAGAACCCCAGATTTTATGTTGTCCTGGAGAGCTTGCAGAGCACTGAGGAAGGCAGGCAGAGAATTCCCTGCTAGCACCTTCTCTGTGCCTGTTCACATTTCTTCGCAGAATCGCTTTTGTGCAGAAAACAGTAACACTTGTTCAGAACGAAAGAAAGCACAGAGCCCCAGATTTTATGTTGTCCTGGAGAGCTTGCAGAGCACTGGGGAAAGGCAGGCAGAGAATTCCCTGCTAACACCTTCTCTGTGCCTGGGAAGCACAAGTGTTCACATTGCTTCGCAGAATCGCTTTTGTGCAGAAAACAGTAACAGTTGTTCAGAACGAAAGAAAGCACAGAGCCCCAGATTTTATGTTGTCCTGGAGAGCTTGCAGAGCACTGGGAAAAGGCAGGCAGAGAATTCCCTGCTAGCACCTTCTCTGTGCCTGGGAAGCAGAAGTGTTCACATTGCTTCGCAGAATCGCTTTTGTGCAGAAAACAGTAACAGTTGTTCAGAACGAAAGAAAGCACAGAGCCCCAGATTTGCTGTTGTCCTGGAGAGCTTGCAGAGCACTGGGGAAAGGCAGGCAGAGAATTCCCTGCTAGCACCTTCTCTGTGCCTGGGAAGCAGAAGTGTTCACATTACTTCGCAGAATCGCTTTTCTGCAGAAAACAGTAACACTTGTTCAGAACGAAAGAAAGCACAGAGCCCCAGATTTGCTGTTGTCCTGGAGAGCTTGCAGAGCACTGGGGAAAGGCAGGCAGAGAATTCCCTGCTAGCACCTTCTCTGTGCCTGGGAAGCACAAGTGTTCACATTGCTTCGCAGAATCGCTTTTGTGCAGAAAACAGTAACACTTGTTCAGAACGAAAGAAAGCACAGAACCCCAGATTTTATGTTGTCCTGGAGAGCTTGCAGAGCACTGAGGAAGGCAGGCAGAGAATTCCCTGCTAGCACCTTCTCTGTGCCTGTTCACATTGCTTCGCAGAATCGCTTTTGTGCAGAAAACAGTAACAGTTGTTCAGAACGAAAGAAAGCACAGAGCCCCAGATTTGCTGTTGTCCTGGAGAGCTTGCAGAGCACTGGGGAAAGGCAGGCAGAGAATTCCCTGCTAGCACCTTCTCTGTGCCTGGGAAGCAGAAGTGTTCACATTACTTCGCAGAATCGCTTTTGTGCAGAAAACAGTAACACTTGTTCAGAACGAAAGAAAGCACAGAGCCCCAGATTTGCTGTTGTCCTGGAGAGCTTGCAGAGCACTGGGGAAAGGCAGGCAGAGAATTCCCTGCTAGCACCTTCTCTGTGCCTGGGAAGCACAAGTGTTCACATTGCTTCGCAGAATCGCTTTTGTGCAGAAAACAGTAACACTTGTTCAGAACGAAAGAAAGCACAGAACCCCAGATTTTATGTTGTCCTGGAGAGCTTGCAGAGCACTGAGGAAGGCAGGCAGAGAATTCCCTGCTAGCACCTTCTCTGTGCCTGTTCACATTTCTTCGCAGAATCGCTTTTGTGCAGAAAACAGTAACACTTGTTCAGAACGAAAGAAAGCACAGAGCCCCAGATTTTATGTTGTCCTGGAGAGCTTGCAGAGCACTGGGGAAAGGCAGGCAGAGAATTCCCTGCTAACACCTTCTCTGTGCCTGGGAAGCAGAAGTGTTCACATTGCTTCGCAGAATCGCTTTTGTGCAGAAAACAGTAACACTTGTTCAGAACGAAAGAAAGCACAGAGCCCCAGATTTTATGTTGTCCTGGAGAGCTTGCAGAGCACTGGGAAAAGGCAGGCAGAGAATTCCCTGCTAGCACCTTCTCTGTGCCTGTTCACATTGCTTCGCAGAATCGCTTTTGTGCAGAAAACAGTAACAGTTGTTCAGAACGAAAGAAAGCACAGAGCCCCAGATTTTATGTTGTCCTGGAGAGCTTGCAGAGCACTGGGGAAAGGCAGGCAGAGAATTCCCTGCTAGCACCTTCTCTGTGCCTGGGAAGCAGAAGTGTTCACATTACTTCGCAGAATCGCTTTTCTGCAGAAAACAGTAACACTTGTTCAGAACGAAAGAAAGCACAGAGCCCCAGATTTGCTGTTGTCCTGGAGAGCTTGCAGAGCACTGGGGAAAGGCAGGCAGAGAATTCCCTGCTAGCACCTTCTCTGTGCCTGGGAAGCACAAGTGTTCACATTGCTTCGCAGAATCGCTTTTGTGCAGAAAACAGTAACACTTGTTCAGAATGAAAGAAAGCACAGAACCCCAGATTTTATGTTGTCCTGGAGAGCTTGCAGAGCACTGAGGAAAGGCAGGCAGAGAATTCCCTGCTAGCACCTTCTCTGTGCCTGTTCACATTGCTTTGCAGAATCGCTTTTGTGCAGAAAACAGTAACACTTGTTCAGAACGAAAGAAAGCACAGAGCCCCAGATTTTATGTTGTCCTGGAGAGCTTGCAGAGCACTGGGGAAAGGCAGGCAGAGAATTCCCTGCTAGCACCTTCTCTGTGCCTGGGAAGCAGAAGTGTTCACATTGCTTCGCAGAATCGCTTTTGTGCAGAAAACAGTAACACTTGTTCAGAACGAAAGAAAGCACAGAGCCCCAGATTTTATGTTGTCCTGGAGAGCTTGCAGAGCACTGGGGAAAGGCAGGCAGAGAATTCCCTGCTAGCACCTTCTCTGTGCCTGGGAAGCACAAGTGTTCACATTGCTTCGCAGAATCGCTTTTGTGCAGAAAACAGTAACACTTGTTCAGAACGAAAGAAAGCACAGAACCCCAGATTTTATGTTGTCCTGGAGAGCTTGCAGAGCACTGAGGAAGGCAGGCAGAGAATTCCCTGCTAGCACCTTCTCTGTGCCTGTTCACATTTCTTCGCAGAATCGCTTTTGTGCAGAAAACAGTAACACTTGTTCAGAACGAAAGAAAGCACAGAGCCCCAGATTTTATGTTGTCCTGGAGAGCTTGCAGAGCACTGGGGAAAGGCAGGCAGAGAATTCCCTGCTAACACCTTCTCTGTGCCTGGGAAGCAGAAGTGTTCACATTGCTTCGCAGAATCGCTTTTGTGCAGAAAACAGTAACACTTGTTCAGAACGAAAGAAAGCACAGAGCCCCAGATTTTATGTTGTCCTGGAGAGCTTGCAGAGCACTGGGAAAAGGCAGGCAGAGAATTCCCTGCTAGCACCTTCTCTGTGCCTGTTCACATTGCTTCGCAGAATCGCTTTTGTGCAGAAAACAGTAACAGTTGTTCAGAACGAAAGAAAGCACAGAGCCCCAGATTTTATGTTGTCCTGGAGAGCTTGCAGAGCACTGGGGAAAGGCAGGCAGAGAATTCCCTGCTAGCACCTTCTCTGTGCCTGGGAAGCAGAAGTGTTCACATTACTTCGCAGAATCGCTTTTCTGCAGAAAACAGTAACACTTGTTCAGAACGAAAGAAAGCACAGAGCCCCAGATTTGCTGTTGTCCTGGAGAGCTTGCAGAGCACTGGGGAAAGGCAGGCAGAGAATTCCCTGCTAGCACCTTCTCTGTGCCTGGGAAGCACAAGTGTTCACATTGCTTCGCAGAATCGCTTTTGTGCAGAAAACAGTAACACTTGTTCAGAATGAAAGAAAGCACAGAACCCCAGATTTTATGTTGTCCTGGAGAGCTTGCAGAGCACTGAGGAAAGGCAGGCAGAGAATTCCCTGCTAGCACCTTCTCTGTGCCTGTTCACATTGCTTTGCAGAATCGCTTTTGTGCAGAAAACAGTAACACTTGTTCAGAACGAAAGAAAGCACAGAGCCCCAGATTTTATGTTGTCCTGGAGAGCTTGCAGAGCACTGGGGAAAGGCAGGCAGAGAATTCCCTGCTAGCACCTTCTCTGTGCCTGGGAAGCACAAGTGTTCATATTGCTTCGCAGAATCGCTTTTCTGCAGAAAACAGTAACACTTGTTCAGAATGAAAGAAAGCACAGAACCCCAGATTTTATGTTGTCCTGGAGAGCTTGCAGAGCACTGGGGAAAGGCAGGCAGAGAATTCCCTGCTAGCACCTTCTCTGTGCCTGGGAAGCAGAAGTGTTCACATTGCTTCGCAGAATCGCTTTTGTGCAGAAAACAGTAACACTTGTTCAGAACGAAAGAAAGCACAGAGCCCCAGATTTGCTGTTGTCCTGGAGAGCTTGCAGAGCACTGGGGAAAGGCAGGCAGAGAATTCCCTGCTAGCACCTTCTCTGTGCCTGGGAAGCAGAAGTGTTCACATTGCTTTGCAGAATCGCTTTTGTGCAGAAAACAGTAACACTTGTTCAGAACGAAAGAAAGCACAGAGCACCAGATTTTATGTTGTCCTGGAGAGCTTGCAGAGCACTGGGGAAAGGCAGGCAGAGAATTCCCTGCTAGCACCTTCTCTGTGCCTGGGAAGCACAAGTGTTCACATTGCTTCGCAGAATCGCTTTTGTGCAGAAAACAGTAACACTTGTTCAGAACGAAAGAAAGCACAGAGCCCCAGATTTTATGTTGTCCTGGAGAGCTTGCAGAGCACTGGGGAAAGGCAGGCAGAGAATTCCCTGCTAGCACCTTCTCTGTGCCTGGGAAGCAGAAGTGTTCACATTGCTTCGCAGAATCGCTTTTGTGCAGAAAACAGTAACAGTTGTTCAGAACGAAAGAAAGCACAGAGCCCCAGATTTTATGTTGTCCTGGAGAGCTTGCAGAGCACTGGGGAAAGGCAGGCAGAGAATTCCCTGCTAGCACCTTCTCTGTGCCTGGGAAGCAGAAGTGTTCACATTGCTTCGCAGAATCGCTTTTGTGCAGAAAACAGTAACACTTGTTCAGAACGAAAGAAAGCACAGAGCCCCAGATTTGCTGTTGTCCTGGAGAGCTTGCAGAGCACTGGGGAAAGGCAGGCAGAGAATTCCCTGCTAGCACCTTCTCTGTGCCTGGGAAGCAGAAGTGTTCACATTGCTTCGCAGAATCGCTTTTGTGCAGAAAACAGTAACACTTGTTCAGAACGAAAGAAAGCACAGAGCCCCAGATTTTATGTTGTCCTGGAGAGCTTGCAGAGCACTGGGGAAAGGCAGGCAGAGAATTCCCTGCTAGCACCTTCTCTGTGCCTGTTCACATTGCTTCGCAGAATCGCTTTTGTGCAGAAAACAGTAACACTTGTTCAGAATGAAAGAAAGCACAGAGCCCCAGATTTTATGTTGTTCTGGGGAGCTTGCAGAGCACTGGGGAAAGGCAGGCAGAGAATTCCCTGCTAGCACCTTCTCTGTGCCTGGGAAGCAGAAGTGTTCACATTGCTTCGCAGAATCGCTTTTGTGCAGAAAACAGTAACACTTGTTCAGAACGAAAGAAAGCACAGAGCCCCAGATTTGCTGTTGTCCTGGAGAGCTTGCAGAGCACTGGGGAAAGGCAGGCAGAGAATTCCCTGCTAGCACCTTCTCTGTGCCTGGGAAGCACAAGTGTTCACATTGCTTCGCAGAATCGCTTTTGTGCAGAAAACAGTAACACTTGTTCAGAACGAAAGAAAGCACAGAGCCCCAGATTTTATGTTGTCCTGGAGAGCTTGCAGAGCACTGGGGAAAGGCAGGCAGAGAATTCCCTGCTAGCACCTTCTCTGTGCCTGGGAAGCAGAAGTGTTCACATTGCTTCGCAGAATCGCTTTTGTGCAGAAAACAGTAACATTTGTTCAGAACGAAAGAAAGCACAGAGCCCCAGATTTGCTGTTGTCCTGGAGAGCTTGCAGAGCACTGGGGAAAGGCAGGCAGAGAATTCCCTGCTAGCACCTTCTCTGTGCCTGGGAAGCAGAAGTGTTCACATTGCTTCGCAGAATCGCTTTTGTGCAGAAAACAGTAACACTTGTTCAGAACGAAAGAAAGCACAGAGCCCCAGATTTTATGTTGTCCTGGAGAGCTTGCAGAGCACTGGGGAAAGGCAGGCAGAGAATTCCCTGCTAGCACCTTCTCTGTGCCTGGGAAGCACAAGTGTTCACATTGCTTCGCAGAATCGCTTTTGTGCAGAAAACAGTAACACTTGTTCAGAACGAAAGAAAGCACAGAGCCCCAGATTTTATGTTGTCCTGGAGAGCTTGCAGAGCACTGGGGAAAGGCAGGCAGAGAATTCCCTGCTAGCACCTTCTCTGTGCCTGTTCACATTGCTTCGCAGAATCGCTTTTGTGCAGAAAACAGTAACAGTTGTTCAGAACGAAAGAAAGCACAGAGCCCCAGATTTTATGTTGTTCTGGGGAGCTTGCAGAGCACTGGGGAAAGGCAGGCAGAGAATTCCCTGCTAGCACCTTCTCTGTGCCTGGGAAGCAGAAGTGTTCACATTGCTTCGCAGAATCGCTTTTGTGCAGAAAACAGTAACAGTTGTTCAGAACGAAAGAAAGCACAGAGCCCCAGATTTTATGTTGTCCTGGAGAGCTTGCAGAGCACTGGGGAAAGGCAGGCAGAGAATTCCCTGCTAGCACCTTCTCTGTGCCTGGGAAGCAGAAGTGTTCACATTGCTTCGCAGAATCGCTTTTGTGCAGAAAACAGTAACACTTGTTCAGAACGAAAGAAAGCACAGAGCCCCAGATTTGCTGTTGTCCTGGAGAGCTTGCAGAGCACTGGGGAAAGGCAGGCAGAGAATTCCCTGCTAGCACCTTCTCTGTGCCTGGGAAGCAGAAGTGTTCACATTGCTTCGCAGAATCGCTTTTGTGCAGAAAACAGTAACACTTGTTCAGAACGAAAGAAAGCACAGAGCCCCAGATTTTATGTTGTCCTGGAGAGCTTGCAGAGCACTGGGGAAAGGCAGGCAGAGAATTCCCTGCTAGCACCTTCTCTGTGCCTGTTCACATTGCTTCGCAGAATCGCTTTTGTGCAGAAAACAGTAACACTTGTTCAGAACGAAAGAAAGCACAGAGCCCCAGATTTTATGTTGTTCTGGGGAGCTTGCAGAGCACTGGGGAAAGGCAGGCAGAGAATTCCCTGCTAGCACCTTCTCTGTGCCTGGGAAGCAGAAGTGTTCACATTGCTTCGCAGAATCGCTTTTGTGCAGAAAACAGTAACACTTGTTCAGAACGAAAGAAAGCACAGAGCCCCAGATTTTATGTTGTCCTGGAGAGCTTGCAGAGCACTGGGGAAAGGCAGGCAGAGAATTCCCTGCTAGCACCTTCTCTGTGCCTGGGAAGCACAAGTGTTCACATTGCTTCGCAGAATCGCTTTTGTGCAGAAAACAGTAACACTTGTTCAGAACGAAAGAAAGCACAGAGCCCCAGATTTTATGTTGTCCTGGAGAGCTTGCAGAGCACTGGGGAAAGGCAGGCAGAGAATTCCCTGCTAGCACCTTCTCTGTGCCTGGGAAGCAGAAGTGTTCACATTGCTTCGCAGAATCGCTTTTGTGCAGAAAACAGTAACATTTGTTCAGAACGAAAGAAAGCACAGAGCCCCAGATTTGCTGTTGTCCTGGAGAGCTTGCAGAGCACTGGGGAAAGGCAGGCAGAGAATTCCCTGCTAGCACCTTCTCTGTGCCTGGGAAGCAGAAGTGTTCACATTGCTTCGCAGAATCGCTTTTGTGCAGAAAACAGTAACACTTGTTCAGAACGAAAGAAAGCACAGAGCCCCAGATTTTATGTTGTCCTGGAGAGCTTGCAGAGCACTGGGGAAAGGCAGGCAGAGAATTCCCTGCTAGCACCTTCTCTGTGCCTGGGAAGCACAAGTGTTCACATTGCTTCGCAGAATCGCTTTTGTGCAGAAAACAGTAACACTTGTTCAGAACGAAAGAAAGCACAGAGCCCCAGATTTTATGTTGTCCTGGAGAGCTTGCAGAGCACTGGGGAAAGGCAGGCAGAGAATTCCCTGCTAGCACCTTCTCTGTGCCTGTTCACATTGCTTCGCAGAATCGCTTTTGTGCAGAAAACAGTAACACTTGTTCAGAACGAAAGAAAGCACAGAGCCCCA
The DNA here is from genome assembly GCF_047716275.1 of Strix uralensis. Classification (NCBI taxonomy): domain Eukaryota; kingdom Metazoa; phylum Chordata; class Aves; order Strigiformes; family Strigidae; genus Strix; species Strix uralensis. Next base: position 363,816 of record NW_027436751.1, read on the forward strand.
GATTTTATGTTGTTCTGGGGAGCTTGCAGAGCACTGGGGAAAGGCAGGCAGAGAATTCCCTGCTAGCACCTTCTCTGTGCCTGGGAAGCAGAAGTGTTCACATTGCTTCGCAGAATCGCTTTTGTGCAGAAAACAGTAACACTTGTTCAGAACGAAAGAAAGCACAGAGCCCCAGATTTTATGTTGTCCTGGAGAGCTTGCAGAGCACTGGGGAAAGGCAGGCAGAGAATTCCCTGCTAGCACCTTCTCTGTGCCTGGGAAGCACAAGTGTTCACATTGCTTCGCAGAATCGCTTTTGTGCAGAAAACAGTAACACTTGTTCAGAACGAAAGAAAGCACAGAGCCCCAGATTTTATGTTGTCCTGGAGAGCTTGCAGAGCACTGGGGAAAGGCAGGCAGAGAATTCCCTGCTAGCACCTTCTCTGTGCCTGGGAAGCACAAGTGTTCACATTGCTTCGCAGAATCGCTTTTGTGCAGAAAACAGTAACAGTTGTTCAGAACGAAAGAAAGCACAGAGCCCCAGATTTGCTGTTGTCCTGGAGAGCTTGCAGAGCACTGGGGAAAGGCAGGCAGAGAATTCCCTGCTAGCACCTTCTCTGTGCCTGGGAAGCAGAAGTGTTCACATTGCTTCGCAGAATCGCTTTTGTGCAGAAAACAGTAACACTTGTTCAGAATGAAAGAAAGCACAGAGCACCAGATTTTATGTTGTCCTGGAGAGCTTGCAGAGCACTGGGGAAAGGCAGGCAGAGAATTCCCTGCTAGCACCTTCTCTGTGCCTGTTCACATTGCTTCGCAGAATCGCTTTTGTGCAGAAAACAGTAACAGTTGTTCAGAACGAAAGAAAGCACAGAGCCCCAGATTTTATGTTGTTCTGGGGAGCTTGCAGAGCACTGGGGAAAGGCAGGCAGAGAATTCCCTGCTAGCACCTTCTCTGTGCCTGGGAAGCAGAAGTGTTCACATTGCTTCGCAGAATCGCTTTTGTGCAGAAAACAGTAACACTTGTTCAGAACGAAAGAAAGCACAGAGCCCCAGATTTTATGTTGTCCTGGAGAGCTTGCAGAGCACTGGGGAAAGGCAGGCAGAGAATTCCCTGCTAGCACCTTCTCTGTGCCTGGGAAGCACAAGTGTTCACATTGCTTCGCAGAATCGCTTTTGTGCAGAAAACAGTAACACTTGTTCAGAACGAAAGAAAGCACAGAGCCCCAGATTTTATGTTGTCCTGGAGAGCTTGCAGAGCACTGGGGAAAGGCAGGCAGAGAATTCCCTGCTAGCACCTTCTCTGTGCCTGGGAAGCAGAAGTGTTCACATTGCTTCGCAGAATCGCTTTTGTGCAGAAAACAGTAACACTTGTTCAGAACGAAAGAAAGCACAGAGCCCCAGATTTGTTGTTGTCCTGGAGAGATTGCAGAGCACTGGGGAAAGGCAGGCAGAGAATTCCCTGCTAGCACCTTCTCTGTGCCTGGGAAGCAGAAGTGTTCACATTGCTTTGCAGAATCGCTTTTGTGCAGAAAACAGTAACATTTGTTCAGAACGAAAGAAAGCACAGAGCCCCAGATTTTATGTTGTCCTGGAGAGCTTACAGAGCACTGGGGAAAGGCAGGCAGAGAATTCCCTGCTAGCACCTTCTCTGTGCCTGGGAAGCAGAAGTGTTCACATTGCTTCGCAGAATCGCTTTTGTGCAGAAAACAGTAACACTTGTTCAGAACGAAAGAAAGCACAGAGCCCCAGATTTTATGTTGTCCTGGAGAGCTTGCAGAGCACTGGGGAAAGGCAGGCAGAGAATTCCCTGCTAGCACCTTCTCTGTGCCTGGGAAGCAGAAGTGTTCACATTGCTTCGCAGAATCGCTTTTGTGCAGAAAACAGTAACACTTGTTCAGAACGAAAGAAAGCACAGAGCCCCAGATTTTATGTTGTCCTGGAGAGCTTGCAGAGCACTGGGGAAAGGCAGGCAGAGAATTCCCTGCTAGCACCTTCTCTGTGCCTGGGAAGCACAAGTGTTCACATTGCTTCGCAGAATCGCTTTTGTGCAGAAAACAGTAACACTTGTTCAGAACGAAAGAAAGCACAGAGCCCCAGATTTGCTGTTGTCCTGGAGAGCTTGCAGAGCACTGGGGAAAGGCAGGCAGAGAATTCCCTGCTAGCACCTTCTCTGTGCCTGGGAAGCAGAAGTGTTCACATTGCTTTGCAGAATCGCTTTTGTGCAGAAAACAGTAACACTTGTTCAGAACGAAAGAAAGCACAGAGCCCCAGATTTTATGTTGTCCTGGAGAGCTTGCAGAGCACTGGGGAAAGGCAGGCAGAGAATTCCCTGCTAGCACCTTCTCTGTGCCTGGGAAGCACAAGTGTTCACATTGCTTCGCAGAATCGCTTTTGTGCAGAAAACAGTAACACTTGTTCAGAACGAAAGAAAGCACAGAGCCCCAGATTTTATGTTGTCCTGGAGAGCTTGCAGAGCACTGGGGAAAGGCAGGCAGAGAATTCCCTGCTAGCACCTTCTCTGTGCCTGGGAAGCAGAAGTGTTCACATTGCTTCGCAGAATCGCTTTTGTGCAGAAAACAGTAACACTTGTTCAGAACGAAAGAAAGCACAGAGCCCCAGATTTTATGTTGTCCTGGAGAGCTTGCAGAGCACTGGGGAAAGGCAGGCAGAGAATTCCCTGCTAGCACCTTCTCTGTGCCTGGGAAGCAGAAGTGTTCACATTGCTTCGCAGAATCGCTTTTGTGCAGAAAACAGTAACACTTGTTCAGAACGAAAGAAAGCACAGAGCCCCAGATTTGCTGTTGTCCTGGAGAGCTTGCAGAGCACTGGGGAAAGGCAGGCAGAGAATTCCCTGCTAGCACCTTCTCTGTGCCTGGGAAGCACAAGTGTTCACATTGCTTCGCAGAATCGCTTTTGTGCAGAAAACAGTAACACTTGTTCAGAATGAAAGAAAGCACAGAGCCCCAGATTTTATGTTGTCCTGGAGAGCTTGCAGAGCACTGGGGAAAGGCAGGCAGAGAATTCCCTGCTAGCACCTTCTCTGTGCCTGTTCACATTGCTTCGCAGAATCGCTTTTGTGCAGAAAACAGTAACACTTGTTCAGAATGAAAGAAAGCACAGAGCCCCAGATTTTATGTTGTCCTGGAGAGCTTGCAGAGCACTGGGGAAAGGCAGGCAGAGAATTCCCTGCTAGCACCTTCTCTGTGCCTGGGAAGCAGAAGTGTTCACATTGCTTCGCAGAATCGCTTTTGTGCAGAAAACAGTAACACTTGTTCAGAACGAAAGAAAGCACAGAGCCCCAGATTTTATGTTGTCCTGGAGAGCTTGCAGAGCACTGGGGAAAGGCAGGCAGAGAATTCCCTGCTAGCACCTTCTCTGTGCCTGGGAAGCACAAGTGTTCACATTGCTTCGCAGAATCGCTTTTGTGCAGAAAACAGTAACACTTGTTCAGAACGAAAGAAAGCACAGAGCCCCAGATTTTATGTTGTCCTGGAGAGCTTGCAGAGCACTGGGGAAAGGCAGGCAGAGAATTCCCTGCTAGCACCTTCTCTGTGCCTGGGAAGCAGAAGTGTTCACATTGCTTCGCAGAATCGCTTTTGTGCAGAAAACAGTAACATTTGTTCAGAACGAAAGAAAGCACAGAGCCCCAGATTTGCTGTTGTCCTGGAGAGCTTGCAGAGCACTGGGGAAAGGCAGGCAGAGAATTCCCTGCTAGCACCTTCTCTGTGCCTGGGAAGCAGAAGTGTTCACATTGCTTCGCAGAATCGCTTTTGTGCAGAAAACAGTAACACTTGTTCAGAACGAAAGAAAGCACAGAGCCCCAGATTTTATGTTGTCCTGGAGAGCTTGCAGAGCACTGGGGAAAGGCAGGCAGAGAATTCCCTGCTAGCACCTTCTCTGTGCCTGGGAAGCACAAGTGTTCACATTGCTTCGCAGAATCGCTTTTGTGCAGAAAACAGTAACACTTGTTCAGAACGAAAGAAAGCACAGAGCCCCAGATTTTATGTTGTCCTGGAGAGCTTGCAGAGCACTGGGGAAAGGCAGGCAGAGAATTCCCTGCTAGCACCTTCTCTGTGCCTGTTCACATTGCTTCGCAGAATCGCTTTTGTGCAGAAAACAGTAACAGTTGTTCAGAACGAAAGAAAGCACAGAGCCCCAGATTTTATGTTGTTCTGGGGAGCTTGCAGAGCACTGGGGAAAGGCAGGCAGAGAATTCCCTGCTAGCACCTTCTCTGTGCCTGGGAAGCAGAAGTGTTCACATTGCTTCGCAGAATCGCTTTTGTGCAGAAAACAGTAACACTTGTTCAGAACGAAAGAAAGCACAGAGCCCCAGATTTTATGTTGTCCTGGAGAGCTTGCAGAGCACTGGGGAAAGGCAGGCAGAGAATTCCCTGCTAGCACCTTCTCTGTGCCTGGGAAGCAGAAGTGTTCACATTGCTTCGCAGAATCTCTTTTGTGCAGAAAACAGTAACACTTGTTCAGAACGAAAGAAAGCACAGAGCCCCAGATTTTATGTTGTCCTGGAGAGCTTGCAGAGCACTGGGGAAAGGCAGGCAGAGAATTCCCTGCTAGCACCTTCTCTGTGCCTGGGAAGCAGAAGTGTTCACATTGCTTCGCAGAATCGCTTTTGTGCAGAAAACAGTAACACTTGTTCAGAACGAAAGAAAGCACAGAGCCCCAGATTTTATGTTGTCCTGGAGAGCTTGCAGAGCACTGGGGAAAGGCAGGCAGAGAATTCCCTGCTAGCACCTTCTCTGTGCCTGTTCACATTGCTTCGCAGAATCGCTTTTGTGCAGAAAACAGTAACACTTGTTCAGAACGAAAGAAAGCACAGAGCCCCAGATTTTATGTTGTTCTGGGGAGCTTGCAGAGCACTGGGGAAAGGCAGGCAGAGAATTCCCTGCTAGCACCTTCTCTGTGCCTGGGAAGCTGAAGTGTTCACATTGCTTCGCAGAATCGCTTTTGTGCAGAAAACAGTAACACTTGTTCAGAACGAAAGAAAGCACAGAGCCCCAGATTTTATGTTGTCCTGGAGAGCTTGCAGAGCACTGGGGAAAGGCAGGCAGAGAATTCCCTGCTAGCACCTTCTCTGTGCCTGGGAAGCACAAGTGTTCACATTGCTTCGCAGAATCGCTTTTGTGCAGAAAACAGTAACACTTGTTCAGAACGAAAGAAAGCACAGAGCCCCAGATTTTATGTTGTCCTGGAGAGCTTGCAGAGCACTGGGGAAAGGCAGGCAGAGAATTCCCTGCTAGCACCTTCTCTGTGCCTGGGAAGCACAAGTGTTCACATTGCTTCGCAGAATCGCTTTTGTGCAGAAAACAGTAACACTTGTTCAGAACGAAAGAAAGCACAGAGCCCCAGATTTTATGTTGTCCTGGAGAGCTTGCAGAGCACTGGGGAAAGGCAGGCAGAGAATTCCCTGCTAGCACCTTCTCTGTGCCTGGGAAGCAGAAGTGTTCACATTGCTTCGCAGAATCGCTTTTGTGCAGAAAACAGTAACACTTGTTCAGAACGAAAGAAAGCACAGAGCCCCAGATTTGTTGTTGTCCTGGAGAGATTGCAGAGCACTGGGGAAAGGCAGGCAGAGAATTCCCTGCTAGCACCTTCTCTGTGCCTGGGAAGCAGAAGTGTTCACATTGCTTTGCAGAATCGCTTTTGTGCAGAAAACAGTAACATTTGTTCAGAACGAAAGAAAGCACAGAGCCCCAGATTTTATGTTGTCCTGGAGAGCTTGCAGAGCACTGGGGAAAGGCAGGCAGAGAATTCCCTGCTAGCACCTTCTCTGTGCCTGGGAAGCAGAAGTGTTCACATTGCTTCGCAGAATCGCTTTTGTGCAGAAAACAGTAACACTTGTTCAGAACGAAAGAAAGCACAGAGCCCCAGATTTTATGTTGTCCTGGAGAGCTTGCAGAGCACTGGGGAAAGGCAGGCAGAGAATTCCCTGCTAGCACCTTCTCTGTGCCTGGGAAGCAGAAGTGTTCACATTGCTTTGCAGAATCGCTTTTGTGCAGAAAACAGTAACACTTGTTCAGAACGAAAGAAAGCACAGAGCCCCAGATTTTATGTTGTCCTGGAGAGCTTGCAGAGCACTGGGGAAAGGCAGGCAGAGAATTCCCTGCTAGCACCTTCTCTGTGCCTGGGAAGCACAAGTGTTCACATTGCTTCGCAGAATCGCTTTTGTGCAGAAAACAGTAACACTTGTTCAGAACGAAAGAAAGCACAGAGCCCCAGATTTTATGTTGTCCTGGAGAGCTTGCAGAGCACTGGGGAAAGGCAGGCAGAGAATTCCCTGCTAGCACCTTCTCTGTGCCTGGGAAGCAGAAGTGTTCACATTGCTTCGCAGAATCGCTTTTGTGCAGAAAACAGTAACACTTGTTCAGAACGAAAGAAAGCACAGAGCCCCAGATTTTATGTTGTCCTGGAGAGCTTGCAGAGCACTGGGGAAAGGCAGGCAGAGAATTCCCTGCTAGCACCTTCTCTGTGCCTGGGAAGCAGAAGTGTTCACATTGCTTCGCAGAATCGCTTTTGTGCAGAAAACAGTAACACTTGTTCAGAACGAAAGAAAGCACAGAGCCCCAGATTTGCTGTTGTCCTGGAGAGCTTGCAGAGCACTGGGGAAAGGCAGGCAGAGAATTCCCTGCTAGCACCTTCTCTGTGCCTGGGAAGCACAAGTGTTCACATTGCTTCGCAGAATCGCTTTTGTGCAGAAAACAGTAACACTTGTTCAGAATGAAAGAAAGCACAGAGCCCCAGATTTTATGTTGTCCTGGAGAGCTTGCAGAGCACTGGGGAAAGGCAGGCAGAGAATTCCCTGCTAGCACCTTCTCTGTGCCTGGGAAGCAGAAGTGTTCACATTGCTTCGCAGAATCGCTTTTGTGCAGAAAACAGTAACACTTGTTCAGAATGAAAGAAAGCACAGAGCCCCAGATTTTATGTTGTCCTGGAGAGCTTGCAGAGCACTGGGGAAAGGCAGGCAGAGAATTCCCTGCTAGCACCTTCTCTGTGCCTGGGAAGCAGAAGTGTTCACATTGCTTCGCAGAATCGCTTTTGTGCAGAAAACAGTAACACTTGTTCAGAACGAAAGAAAGCACAGAGCCCCAGATTTTATGTTGTCCTGGAGAGCTTGCAGAGCACTGGGGAAAGGCAGGCAGAGAATTCCCTGCTAGCACCTTCTCTGTGCCTGGGAAGCACAAGTGTTCACATTGCTTCGCAGAATCGCTTTTGTGCAGAAAACAGTAACACTTGTTCAGAACGAAAGAAAGCACAGAGCCCCAGATTTTATGTTGTCCTGGAGAGCTTGCAGAGCACTGGGGAAAGGCAGGCAGAGAATTCCCTGCTAGCACCTTCTCTGTGCCTGGGAAGCAGAAGTGTTCACATTGCTTCGCAGAATCGCTTTTGTGCAGAAAACAGTAACATTTGTTCAGAACGAAAGAAAGCACAGAGCCCCAGATTTGCTGTTGTCCTGGAGAGCTTGCAGAGCACTGGGGAAAGGCAGGCAGAGAATTCCCTGCTAGCACCTTCTCTGTGCCTGGGAAGCAGAAGTGTTCACATTGCTTCGCAGAATCGCTTTTGTGCAGAAAACAGTAACACTTGTTCAGAACGAAAGAAAGCACAGAGCCCCAGATTTTATGTTGTCCTGGAGAGCTTGCAGAGCACTGGGGAAAGGCAGGCAGAGAATTCCCTGCTAGCACCTTCTCTGTGCCTGGGAAGCACAAGTGTTCACATTGCTTCGCAGAATCGCTTTTGTGCAGAAAACAGTAACACTTGTTCAGAACGAAAGAAAGCACAGAGCCCCAGATTTTATGTTGTCCTGGAGAGCTTGCAGAGCACTGGGGAAAGGCAGGCAGAGAATTCCCTGCTAGCACCTTCTCTGTGCCTGTTCACATTGCTTCGCAGAATCGCTTTTGTGCAGAAAACAGTAACACTTGTTCAGAACGAAAGAAAGCACAGAGCCCCAGATTTTATGTTGTTCTGGGGAGCTTGCAGAGCACTGGGGAAAGGCAGGCAGAGAATTCCCTGCTAGCACCTTCTCTGTGCCTGGGAAGCACAAGTGTTCACATTGCTTCGCAGAATCGCTTTTGTGCAGAAAACAGTAACACTTGTTCAGAACGAAAGAAAGCACAGAGCCCCAGATTTTATGTTGTCCTGGAGAGCTTGCAGAGCACTGGGGAAAGGCAGGCAGAGAATTCCCTGCTAGCACCTTCTCTGTGCCTGGGAAGCAGAAGTGTTCACATTGCTTCGCAGAATCTCTTTTGTGCAGAAAACAGTAACACTTGTTCAGAACGAAAGAAAGCACAGAGCCCCAGATTTTATGTTGTCCTGGAGAGCTTGCAGAGCACTGGGGAAAGGCAGGCAGAGAATTCCCTGCTAGCACCTTCTCTGTGCCTGGGAAGCAGAAGTGTTCACATTGCTTCGCAGAATCGCTTTTGTGCAGAAAACAGTAACACTTGTTCAGAACGAAAGAAAGCACAGAGCCCCAGATTTTATGTTGTCCTGGAGAGCTTGCAGAGCACTGGGGAAAGGCAGGCAGAGAATTCCCTGCTAGCACCTTCTCTGTGCCTGGGAAGCAGAAGTGTTCACATTGCTTCGCAGAATCGCTTTTGTGCAGAAAACAGTAACACTTGTTCAGAATGAAAGAAAGCACAGAACCCCAGATTTTATGTTGTCCTGGAGAGCTTGCAGAGCACTGGGGAAAGGCAGGCAGAGAATTCCCTGCTAGCACCTTCTCTGTGCCTGTTCACATTGCTTCGCAGAATCGCTTTTGTGCAGAAAACAGTAACACTTGTTCAGAACGAAAGAAAGCACAGAGCCCCAGATTTTATGTTGTTCTGGGGAGCTTGCAGAGCACTGGGGAAAGGCAGGCAGAGAATTCCCTGCTAGCACCTTCTCTGTGCCTGGGAAGCAGAAGTGTTCACATTGCTTCGCAGAATCGCTTTTGTGCAGAAAACAGTAACACTTGTTCAGAACGAAAGAAAGCACAGAGCCCCAGATTTTATGTTGTCCTGGAGAGCTTGCAGAGCACTGGGGAAAGGCAGGCAGAGAATTCCCTGCTAGCACCTTCTCTGTGCCTGGGAAGCACAAGTGTTCACATTGCTTCGCAGAATCGCTTTTGTGCAGAAAACAGTAACACTTGTTCAGAACGAAAGAAAGCACAGAGCCCCAGATTTTATGTTGTCCTGGAGAGCTTGCAGAGCACTGGGGAAAGGCAGGCAGAGAATTCCCTGCTAGCACCTTCTCTGTGCCTGGGAAGCAGAAGTGTTCACATTGCTTCGCAGAATCGCTTTTGTGCAGAAAACAGTAACACTTGTTCAGAACGAAAGAAAGCACAGAGCCCCAGATTTGTTGTTGTCCTGGAGAGCTTGCAGAGCACTGGGGAAAGGCAGGCAGAGAATTCCCTGCTAGCACCTTCTCTGTGCCTGGGAAGCAGAAGTGTTCACATTGCTTTGCAGAATCGCTTTTGTGCAGAAAACAGTAACATTTGTTCAGAACGAAAGAAAGCACAGAGCCCCAGATTTTATGTTGTCCTGGAGAGCTTGCAGAGCACTGGGGAAAGGCAGGCAGAGAATTCCCTGCTAGCACCTTCTCTGTGCCTGGGAAGCACAAGTGTTCACATTGCTTCGCATAATCGCTTTTGTGCAGAAAACAGTAACACTTGTTCAGAACGAAAGAAAGCACAGAGCCCCAGATTTTATGTTGTCCTGGAGAGCTTGCAGAGCACTGGGGAAAGGCAGGCAGAGAATTCCCTGCTAGCACCTTCTCTGTGCCTGGGAAGCACAAGTGTTCACATTGCTTCGCAGAATCGCTTTTGTGCAGAAAACAGTAACACTTGTTCAGAACAAAAGAAAGCACAGAGCCCCAGATTTTATGTTGTCCTGGAGAGCTTGCAGAGCACTGGGGAAAGGCAGGCAGAGAATTCCCTGCTAGCACCTTCTCTGTGCCTGGGAAGCACAAGTGTTCACATTGCTTCGCAGAATCGCTTTTGTGCAGAAAACAGTAACACTTGTTCAGAACGAAAGAAAGCACAGAGCCCCAGATTTTATGTTGTCCTGGAGAGCTTGCAGAGCACTGGGGAAAGGCAGGCAGAGAATTCCCTGCTAGCACTTTCTCTGTGCCTGGGAAGCACAAGTGTTCACATTGCTTCGCAGAATCGCTTTTGTGCAGAAAACAGTAACACTTGTTCAGAACGAAAGAAAGCACAGAGCCCCAGATTTTATGTTGTCCTGGAGAGCTTGCAGAGCACTGGGGAAAGGCAGGCAGAGAATTCCCTGCTAGCACCTTCTCTGTGCCTGGGAAGCACAAGTGTTCACATTGCTTCGCAGAATCGCTTTTGTGCAGAAAACAGTAACACTTGTTCAGAACGAAAGAAAGCACAGAACCCCAGATTTTATGTTGTCCTGGAGAGCTTGCAGAGCACTGAGGAAGGCAGGCAGAGAATTCCCTGCTAGCACCTTCTCTGTGCCTGTTCACTTTTCTTCGCAGAATCGCTTTTGTGCAGAAAACAGTAACACTTGTTCAGAACGAAAGAAAGCACAGAGCCCCAGATTTGCTGTTGTCCTGGAGAGCTTGCAGAGCACTGGGGAAAGGCAGGCAGAGAATTCCCTGCTAGCACCTTCTCTGTGCCTGGGAAGCAGAAGTGTTCACATTGCTTTGCAGAATCGCTTTTGTGCAGAAAACAGTAACATTTGTTCAGAACGAAAGAAAGCACAGAGCCCCAGATTTTATGTTGTCCTGGAGAGCTTGCAGAGCACTGGGGAAAGGCAGGCAGAGAATTCCCTGCTAGCACCTTCTCTGTGCCTGGGAAGCACAAGTGTTCACATTGCTTCGCAGAATCGCTTTTGTGCAGAAAACAGTAACACTTGTTCAGAACGAAAGAAAGCACAGAGCCCCAGATTTTATGTTGTCCTGGAGAGCTTGCAGAGCACTGGGGAAAGGCAGGCAGAGAATTCCCTGCTAGCACCTTCTCTGTGCCTGGGAAGCAGAAGTGTTCACATTACTTCGCAGAATCGCTTTTGTGCAGAAAACAGTAACACTTGTTCAGAATGAAAGAAAGCACAGAGCCCCAGATTTTATGTTGTCCTGGAGAGCTTGCAGAGCACTGGGGAAAGGCAGGCAGAGAATTCCCTGCTAGCACCTTCTCTGTGCCTGGGAAGCAGAAGTGTTCACATTGCTTCGCAGAATCGCTTTTGTGCAGAAAACAGTAACACTTGTTCAGAACGAAAGAAAGCACAGAGCCCCAGATTTTATGTTGTCCTGGAGAGCTTGCAGAGCACTGGGGAAAGGCAGGCAGAGAATTCCCTGCTAGCACCTTCTCTGTGCCTGGGAAGCACAAGTGTTCACATTGCTTCGCAGAATCGCTTTTGTGCAGAAAACAGTAACACTTGTTCAGAATGAAAGAAAGCACAGAACCCCAGATTTTATGTTGTCCTGGAGAGCTTGCAGAGCACTGGGGAAAGGCAGGCAGAGAATTCCCTGCTAGCACCTTCTCTGTGCCTGTTCACATTGCTTCGCAGAATCGCTTTTGTGCAGAAAACAGTAACACTTGTTCAGAACGAAAGAAAGCACAGAGCACCAGATTTTATGTTGTCCTGGAGAGTTTGCAGAGCACTGGGGAAAGGCAGGCAGAGAATTCCCTGCTAGCACCTTCTCTGTGCCTGGGAAGCAGAAGTGTTCACATTGCTTGGCAGAATCGCTTTTGTGCAGAAAACAGTAACACTTGTTCAGAACGAAAGAAAGCACAGAGCCCCAGATTTTATGTTGTCCTGGAGAGCTTGCAGAGCACTGGGAAAAGGCAGGCAGAGAATTCCCTGCTAGCACCTTCTCTGTGCCTGTTCACATTGCTTCGCAGAATCGCTTTTGTGCAGAAAACAGTAACACTTGTTCAGAACGAAAGAAAGCACAGAGCCCCAGATTTTATGTTGTCCTGGAGAGCTTGCAGAGCACTGGGGAAAGGCAGGCAGAGAATTCCCTGCTAGCACCTTCTCTGTGCCTGGGAAGCAGAAGTGTTCACATTACTTCGCAGAATCGCTTTTGTGCAGAAAACAGTAACACTTGTTCAGAATGAAAGAAAGCACAGAGCCCCAGATTTTATGTTGTCCTGGAGAGCTTGCAGAGCACTGGGGAAAGGCAGGCAGAGAATTCCCTGCTAGCACCTTCTCTGTGCCTGGGAAGCAGAAGTGTTCACATTGCTTCGCAGAATCGCTTTTGTGCAGAAAACAGTAACACTTGTTCAGAACGAAAGAAAGCACAGAGCCCCAGATTTTATGTTGTCCTGGAGAGCTTGCAGAGCACTGGGGAAAGGCAGGCAGAGAATTCCCTGCTAGCACCTTCTCTGTGCCTGGGAAGCACAAGTGTTCACATTGCTTCGCAGAATCGCTTTTGTGCAGAAAACAGTAACACTTGTTCAGAATGAAAGAAAGCACAGAACCCCAGATTTTATGTTGTCCTGGAGAGCTTGCAGAGCACTGGGGAAAGGCAGGCAGAGAATTCCCTGCTAGCACCTTCTCTGTGCCTGTTCACATTGCTTCGCAGAATCGCTTTTGTGCAGAAAACAGTAACACTTGTTCAGAACGAAAGAAAGCACAGAGCACCAGATTTTATGTTGTCCTGGAGAGTTTGCAGAGCACTGGGGAAAGGCAGGCAGAGAATTCCCTGCTAGCACCTTCTCTGTGCCTGGGAAGCAGAAGTGTTCACATTGCTTGGCAGAATCGCTTTTGTGCAGAAAACAGTAACACTTGTTCAGAACGAAAGAAAGCACAGAGCCCCAGATTTTATGTTGTCCTGGAGAGCTTGCAGAGCACTGGGGAAAGGCAGGCAGAGAATTCCCTGCTAGCACCTTCTCTGTGCCTGGGAAGCAGAAGTGTTCACATTGCTTCGCAGAATCGCTTTTGTGCAGAAAACAGTAACAGTTGTTCAGAACGAAAGAAAGCACAGAGCCCCAGATTTTATGTTGTCCTGGAGAGCTTGCAGAGCACTGGGGAAAGGCAGGCAGAGAATTCCCTGCTAGCACCTTCTCTGTGCCTGGGAAGCAGAAGTGTTCACATTGCTTCGCAGAATCTCTTTTGTGCAGAAAACAGTAACACTTGTTCAGAACGAAAGAAAGCACAGAGCCCCAGATTTTATGTTGTCCTGGAGAGCTTGCAGAGCACTGGGGAAAGGCAGGCAGAGAATTCCCTGCTAGCACCTTCTCTGTGCCTGGGAAGCACAAGTGTTCACATTGCTTCGCAGAATCGCTTTTGTGCAGAAAACAGTAACACTTGTTCAGAATGAAAGAAAGCACAGAACCCCAGATTTTATGTTGTCCTGGAGAGCTTGCAGAGCACTGGGGAAAGGCAGGCAGAGAATTCCCTGCTAGCACCTTCTCTGTGCCTGTTCACATTGCTTCGCAGAATCGCTTTTGTGCAGAAAACAGTAACAGTTGTTCAGAACGAAAGAAAGCACAGAGCACCAGATTTTATGTTGTCCTGGAGAGTTTGCAGAGCACTGGGGAAAGGCAGGCAGAGAATTCCCTGCTAGCACCTTCTCTGTGCCTGGGAAGCAGAAGTGTTCACATTGCTTGGCAGAATCGCTTTTGTGCAGAAAACAGTAACACTTGTTCAGAACGAAAGAAAGCACAGAGCCCCAGATTTTATGTTGTCCTGGAGAGCTTGCAGAGCACTGGGGAAAGGCAGGCAGAGAATTCCCTGCTAGCACCTTCTCTGTGCCTGGGAAGCACAAGTGTTCACATTGCTTCGCAGAATCGCTTTTGTGCAGAAAACAGTAACACTTGTTCAGAACGAAAGAAAGCACAGAGCCCCAGATTTTATGTTGTCCTGGAGAGCTTGCAGAGCACTGGGGAAAGGCAGGCAGAGAATTCCCTGCTAGCACCTTCTCTGTGCCTGGGAAGCAGAAGTGTTCACATTGCTTCGCAGAATCGCTTTTGTGCAGAAAACAGTAACACTTGTTCAGAACGAAAGAAAGCACAGAGCCCCAGATTTTATGTTGTCCTGGAGAGCTTGCAGAGCACTGGGGAAAGGCAGGCAGAGAATTCCCTGCTAGCACCTTCTCTGTGCCTGGGAAGCACAAGTGTTCATATTGCTTCGCAGAATCGCTTTTGTGCAGAAAACAGTAACACTTGTTCAGAACGAAAGAAAGCACAGAGCCCCAGATTTTATGTTGTCCTGGAGAGCTTGCAGAGCACTGGGGAAAGGCAGGCAGAGAATTCCCTGCTAGCACCTTCTCTGTGCCTGGGAAGCACAAGTGTTCACATTGCTTCGCAGAATCGCTTTTGTGCAGAAAACAGTAACAGTTGTTCAGAACGAAAGAAAGCACAGAACCCCAGATTTTATGTTGTCCTGGAGAGCTTGCAGAGCACTGGGGAAAGGCAGGCAGAGAATTCCCTGCTAGCACCTTCTCTGTGCCTGTTCACATTGCTTCGCAGAATCGCTTTTGTGCAGAAAACAGTAACACTTGTTCAGAATGAAAGAAAGCACAGAGCCCCAGATTTTATGTTGTCCTGGAGAGCTTGCAGAGCACTGGGGAAAGGCAGGCAGAGAATTCCCTGCTAGCACCTTCTCTGTGCCTGGGAAGCACAAGTGTTCACATTGCTTCGCAGAATCGCTTTTGTGCAGAAAACAGTAACACTTGTTCAGAACGAAAGAAAGCACAGAGCCCCAGATTTTATGTTGTCCTGGAGAGCTTGCAGAGCACTGGGGAAAGGCAGGCAGAGAATTCCCTGCTAGCACCTTCTCTGTGCCTGGGAAGCACAAGTGTTCACATTGCTTCGCAGAATCGCTTTTGTGCAGAAAACAGTAACACTTGTTCAGAACGAAAGAAAGCACAGAGCCCCAGATTTGCTGTTGTCCTGGAGAGCTTGCAGAGCACTGGGGAAAGGCAGGCAGAGAATTCCCTGCTAGCACCTTCTCTGTGCCTGGGAAGCACAAGTGTTCACATTGCTTCGCAGAATCGCTTTTGTGCAGAAAACAGTAACACTTGTTCAGAATGAAAGAAAGCACAGAACCCCAGATTTTATGTTGTCCTGGAGAGCTTGCAGAGCACTGGGGAAAGGCAGGCAGAGAATTCCCTGCTAGCACCTTCTCTGTGCCTGTTCACATTGCTTCGCAGAATCGCTTTTGTGCAGAAAACAGTAACACTTGTTCAGAACGAAAGAAAGCACAGAGCCCCAGATTTTATGTTGTTCTGGAGAGCTTGCAGAGCACTGGGGAAAGGCAGGCAGAGAATTCCCTGCTAGCACCTTCTCTGTGCCTGGGAAGCACAAGTGTTCACATTGCTTCGCAGAATCGCTTTTGTGCAGAAAACAGTAACACTTGTTCAGAACGAAAGAAAGCACAGAGCCCCAGATTTTATGTTGTCCTGGAGAGCTTGCAGAGCACTGGGGAAAGGCAGGCAGAGAATTCCCTGCTAGCACCTTCTCTGTGCCTGGGAAGCAGAAGTGTTCACATTGCTTCGCAGAATCGCTTTTATGCAGAAAACAGTAACACTTGTTCAGAACGAAAGAAAGCACAGAGCCCCAGATTTTATGTTGTCCTGGAGAGCTTGCAGAGCACTGGGGAAAGGCAGGCAGAGAATTCCCTGCTAGCACCTTCTCTGTGCCTGGGAAGCACAAGTGTTCACATTGCTTCGCAGAATCGCTTTTGTGCAGAAAACAGTAACACTTGTTCAGAACGAAAGAAAGCACAGAGCCCCAGATTTTATGTTGTCCTGGAGAGCTTGCAGAGCACTGGGGAAAGGCAGGCAGAGAATTCCCTGCTAGCACCTTCTCTGTGCCTGGGAAGCACAAGTGTTCACATTGCTTTGCAGAATCGCTTTTGTGCAGAAAACAGTAACATTTGTTCAGAACGAAAGAAAGCACAGAGCCCCAGATTTTATGTTGTCCTGGAGAGCTTGCAGAGCACTGGGGAAAGGCAGGCAGAGAATTCCCTGCTAGCACCTTCTCTGTGCCTGGGAAGCAGAAGTGTTCACATTGCTTTGCAGAATCGCTTTTGTGCAGAAAACAGTAACACTTGTTCAGAACGAAAGAAAGCACAGAGCCCCAGATTTTATGTTGTCCTGGAGAGCTTGCAGAGCACTGGGGAAAGGCAGGCAGAGAATTCCCTGCTAGCACCTTCTCTGTGCCTGGGAAGCAGAAGTGTTCACATTGCTTCGCAGAATCGCTTTTGTGCAGAAAACAGTAACACTTGTTCAGAACGAAAGAAAGCACAGAGCCCCAGATTTGCTGTTGTCCTGGAGAGCTTGCAGAGCACTGGGGAAAGGCAGGCAGAGAATTCCCTGCTAGCACCTTCTCTGTGCCTGGGAAGCAGAAGTGTTCACATTGCTTCGCAGAATCGCTTTTGTGCAGAAAACAGTAACACTTGTTCAGAACGAAAGAAAGCACAGAGCCCCAGATTTTATGTTGTCCTGGAGAGCTTGCAGAGCACTGGGGAAAGGCAGGCAGAGAATTCCCTGCTAGCACCTTCTCTGTGCCTGGGAAGCAGAAGTGTTCACATTGCTTCGCAGAATCGCTTTTGTGCAGAAAACAGTAACACTTGTTCAGAATGAAAGAAAGCACAGAACCCCAGATTTTATGTTGTCCTGGAGAGCTTGCAGAGCACTGGGGAAAGGCAGGCAGAGAATTCCCTGCTAGCACCTTCTCTGTGCCTGTTCACATTGCTTCGCAGAATCGCTTTTGTGCAGAAAACAGTAACACTTGTTCAGAACGAAAGAAAGCACAGAGCCCCAGATTTTATGTTGTTCTGGGGAGCTTGCAGAGCACTGGGGAAAGGCAGGCAGAGAATTCCCTGCTAGCACCTTCTCTGTGCCTGGGAAGCAGAAGTGTTCACATTGCTTCGCAGAATCGCTTTTGTGCAGAAAACAGTAACACTTGTTCAGAACGAAAGAAAGCACAGAGCCCCAGATTTTATGTTGTCCTGGAGAGCTTGCAGAGCACTGGGGAAAGGCAGGCAGAGAATTCCCTGCTAGCACCTTCTCTGTGCCTGGGAAGCACAAGTGTTCACATTGCTTCGCAGAATCGCTTTTGTGCAGAAAACAGTAACACTTGTTCAGAACGAAAGAAAGCACAGAGCCCCAGATTTTATGTTGTCCTGGAGAGCTTGCAGAGCACTGGGGAAAGGCAGGCAGAGAATTCCCTGCTAGCACCTTCTCTGTGCCTGGGAAGCACAAGTGTTCACATTGCTTCGCAGAATCGCTTTTGTGCAGAAAACAGTAACACTTGTTCAGAACGAAAGAAAGCACAGAGCCCCAGATTTTATGTTGTCCTGGAGAGCTTGCAGAGCACTGGGGAAAGGCAGGCAGAGAATTCCCTGCTAGCACCTTCTCTGTGCCTGGGAAGCAGAAGTGTTCACATTGCTTTGCAGAATCGCTTTTGTGCAGAAAACAGTAACATTTGTTCAGAACGAAAGAAAGCACAGAACCCCAGATTTGCTGTTGTCCTGGAGAGCTTGCAGAGCACTGGGGAAAGGCAGGCAGAGAATTCCCTGCTAGCACCTTCTCTGTGCCTGGGAAGCAGAAGTGTTCACATTGCTTCGCAGAATCGCTTTTGTGCAGAAAACAGTAACACTTGTTCAGAATGAAAGAAAGCACAGAACCCCAGATTTTATGTTGTCCTGGAGAGCTTGCAGAGCACTGGGGAAAGGCAGGCAGAGAATTCCCTGCTAGCACCTTCTCTGTGCCTGTAAACAATGCTTCGCCGAATCGCTTTTGTGCAGAAAACAGTAACACTTGTTCAGAACGAAAGAAAGCACAGAGCCCCAGATTTTATGTTGTTCTGGGGAGCTTGCAGAGCACTGGGGAAAGGCAGGCAGAGAATTCCCTGCTAGCACCTTCTCTGTGCCTGGGAAGCAGAAGTGTTCACATTGCTTCGCAGAATCGCTTTTGTGCAGAAAACAGTAACACTTGTTCAGAACGAAAGAAAGCACAGAGCCCCAGATTTTATGTTGTCCTGGAGAGCTTGCAGAGCACTGGGGAAAGGCAGGCAGAGAATTCCCTGCTAGCACCTTCTCTGTGCCTGGGAAGCACAAGTGTTCACATTGCTTCGCAGAATCGCTTTTGTGCAGAAAACAGTAACACTTGTTCAGAACGAAAGAAAGCACAGAGCCCCAGATTTTATGTTGTCCTGGAGAGCTTGCAGAGCACTGGGGAAAGGCAGGCAGAGAATTCCCTGCTAGCACCTTCTCTGTGCCTGGGAAGCAGAAGTGTTCACATTGCTTCACAGAATCGCTTTTGTGCAGAAAACAGTAACACTTGTTCAGAACGAAAGAAAGCACAGAGCCCCAGATTTTATGTTGTCCTGGAGAGCTTGCAGAGCACTGGGGAAAGGCAGGCAGAGAATTCCCTGCTAGCACCTTCTCTGTGCCTGGGAAGCACAAGTGTTCACATTGCTTTGCAGAATCGCTTTTGTGCAGAAAACAGTAACATTTGTTCAGAACGAAAGAAAGCACAGAACCCCAGATTTGCTGTTGTCCTGGAGAGCTTGCAGAGCACTGGGGAAAGGCAGGCAGAGAATTCCCTGCTAGCACCTTCTCTGTGCCTGTTCACATTGCTTCGCAGAATCGCTTTTGTGCAGAAAACAGTAACACTTGTTCAGAACGAAAGAAAGCACAGAGCCCCAGATTTTATGTTGTTCTGGGGAGCTTGCAGAGCACTGGGGAAAGGCAGGCAGAGAATTCCCTGCTAGCACCTTCTCTGTGCCTGGGAAGCACAAGTGTTCACATTGCTTCGCAGAATCGCTTTTGTGCAGAAAACAGTAACACTTGTTCAGAACAAAAGAAAGCACAGAGCCCCAGATTTTATGTTGTCCTGGAGAGCTTGCAGAGCACTGGGAAAAGGCAGGCAGAGAATTCCCTGCTAGCACCTTCTCTGTGCCTGTTCACATTGCTTCGCAGAATCGCTTTTGTGCAGAAAACAGTAACAGTTGTTCAGAACGAAAGAAAGCACAGAGCCCCAGATTTTATGTTGTCCTGGAGAGCTTGCAGAGCACTGGGGAAAGGCAGGCAGAGAATTCCCTGCTAGCACCTTCTCTGTGCCTGGGAAGCAGAAGTGTTCACATTACTTCGCAGAATCGCTTTTGTGCAGAAAACAGTAACACTTGTTCAGAATGAAAGAAAGCACAGAGCCCCAGATTTGCTATTGTCCTGGAGAGCTTGCAGAGCACTGGGGAAAGGCAGGCAGAGAATTCCCTGCTAGCACCTTCTCTGTGCCTGGGAAGCACAAGTGTTCACATTGCTTCGCAGAATCGCTTTTGTGCAGAAAACAGTAACACTTGTTCAGAACGAAAGAAAGCACAGAGCCCCAGATTTGCTGTTGTCCTGGAGAGCTTGCAGAGCACTGGGGAAAGGCAGGCAGAGAATTCCCTGCTAGCACCTTCTCTGTGCCTGGGAAGCAGAAGTGTTCACATTGCTTGGCAGAATCGCTTTTGTGCAGAAAACAGTAACACTTGTTCAGAACGAAAGAAAGCACAGAGCCCCAGATTTTATGTTGTCCTGGAGAGCTTGCAGAGCACTGGGGAAAGGCAGGCAGAGAATTCCCTGCTAGCACCTTCTCTGTGCCTGGGAAGCAGAAGTGTTCACATTGCTTCGCAGAATCGCTTTTGTGCAGAAAACAGTAACACTTGTTCAGAACGAAAGAAAGCACAGAGCCCCAGATTTTATGTTGTCCTGGAGAGCTTGCAGAGCACTGGGGAAAGGCAGGCAGAGAATTCCCTGCTAGCACCTTCTCTGTGCCTGGGAAGCAGAAGTGTTCACATTGCTTCGCAGAATCGCTTTTGTGCAGAAAACAGTAACACTTGTTCAGAACGAAAGAAAGCACAGAGCCCCAGATTTTATGTTGTCCTGGAGAGCTTGCAGAGCACTGGGGAAAGGCAGGCAGAGAATTCCCTGCTAGCACCTTCTCTGTGCCTGGGAAGCAGAAGTGTTCACATTGCTTCGCAGAATCGCTTTTGTGCAGAAAACAGTAACACTTGTTCAGAATGAAAGAAAGCACAGAACCCCAGATTTTATGTTGTCCTGGAGAGCTTGCAGAGCACTGGGGAAAGGCAGGCAGAGAATTCCCTGCTAGCACCTTCTCTGTGCCTGTTCACATTGCTTCGCAGAATCGCTTTTGTGCAGAAAACAGTAACAGTTGTTCAGAACGAAAGAAAGCACAGAGCACCAGATTTTATGTTGTCCTGGAGAGTTTGCAGAGCACTGGGGAAAGGCAGGCAGAGAATTCCCTGCTAGCACCTTCTCTGTGCCTGGGAAGCAGAAGTGTTCACATTGCTTGGCAGAATCGCTTTTGTGCAGAAAACAGTAACACTTGTTCAGAACGAAAGAAAGCACAGAGCCCCAGATTTTATGTTGTCCTGGAGAGCTTGCAGAGCACTGGGGAAAGGCAGGCAGAGAATTCCCTGCTAGCACCTTCTCTGTGCCTGGGAAGCAGAAGTGTTCACATTGCTTGGCAGAATCGCTTTTGTGCAGAAAACAGTAACACTTGTTCAGAACGAAAGAAAGCACAGAGCCCCAGATTTTATGTTGTCCTGGAGAGCTTGCAGAGCACTGGGGAAAGGCAGGCAGAGAATTCCCTGCTAGCACCTTCTCTGTGCCTGGGAAGCACAAGTGTTCACATTGCTTCGCAGAATCGCTTTTGTGCAGAAAACAGTAACACTTGTTCAGAACGAAAGAAAGCACAGAGCCCCAGATTTTATGTTGTCCTGGAGAGCTTGCAGAGCACTGGGGAAAGGCAGGCAGAGAATTCCCTGCTAGCACCTTCTCTGTGCCTGGGAAGCACAAGTGTTCATATTGCTTCGCAGAATCGCTTTTGTGCAGAAAACAGTAACACTTGTTCAGAACGAAAGAAAGCACAGAGCCCCAGATTTGCTGTTGTCCTGGAGAGCTTGCAGAGCACTGGGGAAAGGCAGGCAGAGAATTCCCTGCTAGCACCTTCTCTGTGCCTGGGAAGCACAAGTGTTCACATTGCTTCGCAGAATCGCTTTTGTGCAGAAAACAGTAACACTTGTTCAGAATGAAAGAAAGCACAGAACCCCAGATTTTATGTTGTCCTGGAGAGCTTGCAGAGCACTGGGGAAAGGCAGGCAGAGAATTCCCTGCTAGCACCTTCTCTGTGCCTGTTCACATTGCTTCGCAGAATCGCTTTTGTGCAGAAAACAGTAACACTTGTTCAGAACGAAAGAAAGCACAGAGCCCCAGATTTTATGTTGTCCTGGAGAGCTTGCAGAGCACTGGGGAAAGGCAGGCAGAGAATTCCCTGCTAGCACCTTCTCTGTGCCTGGGAAGCAGAAGTGTTCACATTGCTTCGCAGAATCGCTTTTGTGCAGAAAACAGTAACACTTGTTCAGAACGAAAGAAAGCACAGAGCCCCAGATTTTATGTTGTCCTGGAGAGCTTGCAGAGCACTGGGGAAAGGCAGGCAGAGAATTCCCTGCTAGCACCTTCTCTGTGCCTGGGAAGCAGAAGTGTTCACATTGCTTCGCAGAATCGCTTTTGTGCAGAAAACAGTAACACTTGTTCAGAACGAAAGAAAGCACAGAGCCCCAGATTTTATGTTGTCCTGGAGAGCTTGCAGAGCACTGGGGAAAGGCAGGCAGAGAATTCCCTGCTAGCACCTTCTCTGTGCCTGGGAAGCACAAGTGTTCACATTGCTTCGCAGAATCGCTTTTGTGCAGAAAACAGTAACACTTGTTCAGAACGAAAGAAAGCACAGAACCCCAGATTTTATGTTGTCCTGGAGAGCTTGCAGAGCACTGAGGAAGGCAGGCAGAGAATTCCCTGCTAGCACCTTCTCTGTGCCTGTTCACTTTTCTTCGCAGAATCGCTTTTGTGCAGAAAACAGTAACACTTGTTCAGAACGAAAGAAAGCACAGAGCCCCAGATTTTATGTTGTCCTGGAGAGCTTGCAGAGCACTGGGGAAAGGCAGGCAGAGAATTCCCTGCTAGCACCTTCTCTGTGCCTGGGAAGCAGAAGTGTTCACATTGCTTCGCAGAATCGCTTTTGTGCAGAAAACAGTAACACTTGTTCAGAACGAAAGAAAGCACAGAGCCCCAGATTTTATGTTGTCCTGGAGAGCTTGCAGAGCACTGGGGAAAGGCAGGCAGAGAATTCCCTGCTAGCACCTTCTCTGTGCCTGGGAAGCACAAGTGTTCACATTGCTTCGCAGAATCGCTTTTGTGCAGAAAACAGTAACACTTGTTCAGAACGAAAGAAAGCACAGAGCCCCAGATTTTATGTTGTCCTGGAGAGCTTGCAGAGCACTGGGGAAAGGCAGGCAGAGAATTCCCTGCTAGCACCTTCTCTGTGCCTGGGAAGCACAAGTGTTCACATTGCTTCGCAGAATCGCTTTTGTGCAGAAAACAGTAACACTTGTTCAGAACGAAAGAAAGCACAGAGCCCCAGATTTTATGTTGTCCTGGAGAGCTTGCAGAGCACTGGGGAAAGGCAGGCAGAGAATTCCCTGCTAGCACCTTCTCTGTGCCTGGGAAGCAGAAGTGTTCACATTGCTTTGCAGAATCGCTTTTGTGCAGAAAACAGTAACATTTGTTCAGAACGAAAGAAAGCACAGAGCCCCAGATTTGCTGTTGTCCTGTAGAGCTTGCAGAGCACTGGGGAAAGGCAGGCAGAGAATTCCCTGCTAGCACCTTCTCTGTGCCTGGGAAGCAGAAGTGTTCACATTGCTTCGCAGAATCGCTTTTGTGCAGAAAACAGTAACACTTGTTCAGAACGAAAGAAAGCACAGAGCCCCAGATTTTATGTTGTCCTGGAGAGCTTGCAGAGCACTGGGGAAAGGCAGGCAGAGAATTCCCTGCTAGCACCTTCTCTGTGCCTGGGAAGCACAAGTGTTCACATTGCTTCGCAGAATCGCTTTTGTGCAGAAAACAGTAACACTTGTTCAGAACGAAAGAAAGCACAGAGCCCCAGATTTGCTGTTGTCCTGGAGAGCTTGCAGAGCACTGGGGAAAGGCAGGCAGAGAATTCCCTGCTAGCACCTTCTCTGTGCCTGGGAAGCACAAGTGTTCATATTGCTTCGCAGAATCGCTTTTGTGCAGAAAACAGTAACACTTGTTCAGAACGAAAGAAAGCACAGAGCCCCAGATTTTATGTTGTCCTGGAGAGCTTGCAGAGCACTGGGGAAAGGCAGGCAGAGAATTCCCTGCTAGCACCTTCTCTGTGCCTGGGAAGCACAAGTGTTCACATTGCTTCGCAGAATCGCTTTTGTGCAGAAAACAGTAACACTTGTTCAGAATGAAAGAAAGCACAGAACCCCAGATTTTATGTTGTCCTGGAGAGCTTGCAGAGCACTGGGGAAAGGCAGGCAGAGAATTCCCTGCTAGCACCTTCTCTGTGCCTGTTCACATTGCTTCGCAGAATCGCTTTTGTGCAGAAAACAGTAACACTTGTTCAGAACGAAAGAAAGCACAGAGCCCCAGATTTTATGTTGTCCTGGAGAGCTTGCAGAGCACTGGGGAAAGGCAGGCAGAGAATTCCCTGCTAGCACCTTCTCTGTGCCTGGGAAGCACAAGTGTTCACATTGCTTCGCAGAATCGCTTTTGTGCAGAAAACAGTAACACTTGTTCAGAACGAAAGAAAGCACAGAACCCCAGATTTTATGTTGTCCTGGAGAGCTTGCAGAGCACTGAGGAAGGCAGGCAGAGAATTCCCTGCTAGCACCTTCTCTGTGCCTGTTCACTTTTCTTCGCAGAATCGCTTTTGTGCAGAAAACAGTAACACTTGTTCAGAACGAAAGAAAGCACAGAGCCCCAGATTTTATGTTGTCCTGGAGAGCTTGCAGAGCACTGGGGAAAGGCAGGCAGAGAATTCCCTGCTAGCACCTTCTCTGTGCCTGGGAAGCAGAAGTGTTCACATTGCTTCGCAGAATCGCTTTTGTGCAGAAAACAGTAACACTTGTTCAGAACAAAAGAAAGCACAGAGCCCCAGATTTTATGTTGTCCTGGAGAGCTTGCAGAGCACTGGGGAAAGGCAGGCAGAGAATTCCCTGCTAGCACCTTCTCTGTGCCTGGGAAGCAGAAGTGTTCACATTGCTTCGCAGAATCGCTTTTGTGCAGAAAACAGTAACACTTGTTCAGAATGAAAGAAAGCACAAAACCCCAGATTTTATGTTGTCCTGGAGAGCTTGCAGAGCACTGGGGAAAGGCAGGCAGAGAATTCCCTGCTAGCACCTTCTCTGTGCCTGTTCACATTGCTTCGCAGAATCGCTTTTGTGCAGAAAACAGTAACACTTGTTCAGAACGAAAGAAAGCACAGAGCCCCAGATTTTATGTTGTTCTGGGGAGCTTGCAGAGCACTGGGGAAAGGCAGGCAGAGAATTCCCTGCTAGCACCTTCTCTGTGCCTGGGAAGCAGAAGTGTTCACATTGCTTCGCAGAATCGCTTTTGTGCAGAAAACAGTAACACTTGTTCAGAACGAAAGAAAGCACAGAGCCCCAGATTTTATGTTGTGCTGGAGAGCTTGCAGAGCACTGGGGAAAGGCAGGCAGAGAATTCCCTGCTAGCACCTTCTCTGTGCCTGGGAAGCAGAAGTGTTCACATTGCTTCGCAGAATCGCTTTTGTGCAGAAAACAGTAACACTTGTTCAGAACAAAAGAAAGCACAGAGCCCCAGATTTTATGTTGTCCTGGAGAGCTTGCAGAGCACTGGGGAAAGGCAGGCAGAGAATTCCCTGCTAGCACCTTCTCTGTGCCTGGGAAGCAGAAGTGTTCACATTGCTTCGCAGAATCGCTTTTGTGCAGAAAACAGTAACACTTGTTCAGAACGAAAGAAAGCACAGAGCCCCAGATTTTATGTTGTCCTGGAGAGCTTGCAGAGCACTGGGGAAAGGCAGGCAGAGAATTCCCTGCTAGCACCTTCTCTGTGCCTGGGAAGCACAAGTGTTCACATTGCTTTGCAGAATCGCTTTTGTGCAGAAAACAGTAACACTTGTTCAGAACGAAAGAAAGCACAGAGCCCCAGATTTTATGTTGTCCTGGAGAGCTTGCAGAGCACTGGGGAAAGGCAGGCAGAGAATTCCCTGCTAGCACCTTCTCTGTGCCTGGGAAGCAGAAGTGTTCACATTGCTTCGCAGAATCGCTTTTGTGCAGAAAACAGTAACACTTGTTCAGAACGAAAGAAAGCACAGAGCCCCAGATTTTATGTTGTCCTGGAGAGCTTGCAGAGCACTGGGGAAAGGCAGGCAGAGAATTCCCTGCTAGCACCTTCTCTGTGCCTGGGAAGCACAAGTGTTCACATTGCTTCGCAGAATCGCTTTTGTGCAGAAAACAGTAACACTTGTTCAGAACGAAAGAAAGCACAGAACCCCAGATTTTATGTTGTCCTGGAGAGCTTGCAGAGCACTGAGGAAGGCAGGCAGAGAATTCCCTGCTAGCACCTTCTCTGTGCCTGTTCACTTTTCTTCGCAGCATCGCTTTTGTGCAGAAAACAGTAACACTTGTTCAGAACGAAAGAAAGCACAGAGCCCCAGATTTTATGTTGTCCTGGAGAGCTTGCAGAGCACTGGGGAAAGGCAGGCAGAGAATTCCCTGCTAGCACCTTCTCTGTGCCTGGGAAGCAGAAGTGTTCACATTGCTTCGCAGAATCGCTTTTGTGCAGAAAACAGTAACACTTGTTCAGAATGAAAGAAAGCACAGAACCCCAGATTTTATGTTGTCCTGGAGAGCTTGCAGAGCACTGGGGAAAGGCAGGCAGAGAATTCCCTGCTAGCACCTTCTCTGTGCCTGTTCACATTGCTTCGCAGAATCGCTTTTGTGCAGAAAACAGTAACACTTGTTCAGAACGAAAGAAAGCACAGAGCCCCAGATTTTATGTTGTTCTGGGGAGCTTGCAGAGCACTGGGGAAAGGCAGGCAGAGAATTCCCTGCTAGCACCTTCTCTGTGCCTGGGAAGCAGAAGTGTTCACATTGCTTCGCAGAATCGCTTTTGTGCAGAAAACAGTAACACTTGTTCAGAACGAAAGAAAGCACAGAGCCCCAGATTTTATGTTGTCCTGGAGAGCTTGCAGAGCACTGGGGAAAGGCAGGCAGAGAATTCCCTGCTAGCACCTTCTCTGTGCCTGGGAAGCAGAAGTGTTCACATTGCTTCGCAGAATCGCTTTTGTGCAGAAAACAGTAACACTTGTTCAGAACAAAAGAAAGCACAGAGCCCCAGATTTTATGTTGTCCTGGAGAGCTTGCAGAGCACTGGGGAAAGGCAGGCAGAGAATTCCCTGCTAGCACCTTCTCTGTGCCTGGGAAGCAGAAGTGTTCACATTGCTTCGCAGAATCGCTTTTGTGCAGAAAACAGTAACACTTGTTCAGAACGAAAGAAAGCACAGAGCCCCAGATTTGCTGTTGTCCTGGAGAGCTTGCAGAGCACTGGGGAAAGGCAGGCAGAGAATTCCCTGCTAGCACCTTCTCTGTGCCTGGGAAGCAGAAGTGTTCAGATTGCTTTGCAGAATCGCTTTTGTGCAGAAAACAGTAACACTTGTTCAGAACGAAAGAAAGCACAGAGCCCCAGATTTTATGTTGTCCTGGAGAGCTTGCAGAGCACTGGGGAAAGGCAGGCAGAGAATTCCCTGCTAGCACCTTCTCTGTGCCTGGGAAGCACAAGTGTTCACATTGCTTCGCAGAATCGCTTTTGTGCAGAAAACAGTAACACTTGTTCAGAACGAAAGAAAGCACAGAACCCCAGATTTTATGTTGTCCTGGAGAGCTTGCAGAGCACTGAGGAAGGCAGGCAGAGAATTCCCTGCTAGCACCTTCTCTGTGCCTGTTCACTTTTCTTCGCAGAATCGCTTTTGTGCAGAAAACAGTAACACTTGTTCAGAACGAAAGAAAGCACAGAGCCCCAGATTTTATGTTGTCCTGGAGAGCTTGCAGAGCACTGGGGAAAGGCAGGCAGAGAATTCCCTGCTAACACCTTCTCTGTGCCTGGGAAGCAGAAGTGTTCACATTGCTTCGCAGAATCGCTTTTGTGCAGAAAACAGTAACACTTGTTCAGAACGAAAGAAAGCACAGAGCCCCAGATTTTATGTTGTCCTGGAGAGCTTGCAGAGCACTGGGAAAAGGCAGGCAGAGAATTCCCTGCTAGCACCTTCTCTGTGCCTGTTCACATTGCTTCGCAGAATCGCTTTTGTGCAGAAAACAGTAACAGTTGTTCAGAACGAAAGAAAGCACAGAGCCCCAGATTTTATGTTGTCCTGGAGAGCTTGCAGAGCACTGGGGAAAGGCAGGCAGAGAATTCCCTGCTAGCACCTTCTCTGTGCCTGGGAAGCAGAAGTGTTCACATTACTTCGCAGAATCGCTTTTGTGCAGAAAACAGTAACACTTGTTCAGAATGAAAGAAAGCACAGAGCCCCAGATTTGCTGTTGTCCTGGAGAGCTTGCAGAGCACTGGGGAAAGGCAGGCAGAGAATTCCCTGCTAGCACCTTCTCTGTGCCTGGGAAGCACAAGTGTTCACATTGCTTCGCAGAATCGCTTTTGTGCAGAAAACAGTAACACTTGTTCAGAACGAAAGAAAGCACAGAGCCCCAGATTTTATGTTGTCCTGGAGAGCTTGCAGAGCACTGGGGAAAGGCAGGCAGAGAATTCCCTGCTAGCACCTTCTCTGTGCCTGGGAAGCAGAAGTGTTCACATTGCTTCGCAGAATCGCTTTTGTGCAGAAAACAGTAACACTTGTTCAGAACGAAAGAAAGCACAGAGCCCCAGATTTTATGTTGTCCTGGAGAGCTTGCAGAGCACTGGGGAAAGGCAGGCAGAGAATTCCCTGCTAGCACCTTCTCTGTGCCTGGGAAGCACAAGTGTTCACATTGCTTCGCAGAATCGCTTTTGTGCAGAAAACAGTAACACTTGTTCAGAACGAAAGAAAGCACAGAGCCCCAGATTTTATGTTGTCCTGGAGAGCTTGCAGAGCACTGGGGAAAGGCAGGCAGAGAATTCCCTGCTAGCACCTTCTCTGTGCCTGGGAAGCACAAGTGTTCACATTGCTTCGCAGAATCGCTTTTGTGCAGAAAACAGTAACACTTGTTCAGAATGAAAGAAAGCACAAAACCCCAGATTTTATGTTGTCCTGGAGAGCTTGCAGAGCACTGGGGAAAGGCAGGCAGAGAATTCCCTGCTAGCACCTTCTCTGTGCCTGTTCACATTGCTTCGCAGAATCGCTTTTGTGCAGAAAACAGTAACACTTGTTCAGAACGAAAGAAAGCACAGAGCCCCAGATTTTATGTTGTTCTGGGGAGCTTGCAGAGCACTGGGGAAAGGCAGGCAGAGAATTCCCTGCTAGCACCTTCTCTGTGCCTGGGAAGCAGAAGTGTTCACATTGCTTCGCAGAATCGCTTTTGTGCAGAAAACAGTAACACTTGTTCAGAACGAAAGAAAGCACAGAGCCCCAGATTTTATGTTGTGCTGGAGAGCTTGCAGAGCACTGGGGAAAGGCAGGCAGAGAATTCCCTGCTAGCACCTTCTCTGTGCCTGGGAAGCAGAAGTGTTCACATTGCTTCGCAGAATCGCTTTTGTGCAGAAAACAGTAACACTTGTTCAGAACAAAAGAAAGCACAGAGCCCCAGATTTTATGTTGTCCTGGAGAGCTTGCAGAGCACTGGGGAAAGGCAGGCAGAGAATTCCCTGCTAGCACCTTCTCTGTGCCTGGGAAGCAGAAGTGTTCACATTGCTTCGCAGAATCGCTTTTGTGCAGAAAACAGTAACACTTGTTCAGAACGAAAGAAAGCACAGAGCCCCAGATTTTATGTTGTCCTGGAGAGCTTGCAGAGCACTGGGGAAAGGCAGGCAGAGAATTCCCTGCTAGCACCTTCTCTGTGCCTGGGAAGCACAAGTGTTCACATTGCTTTGCAGAATCGCTTTTGTGCAGAAAACAGTAACACTTGTTCAGAACGAAAGAAAGCACAGAGCCCCAGATTTTATGTTGTCCTGGAGAGCTTGCAGAGCACTGGGGAAAGGCAGGCAGAGAATTCCCTGCTAGCACCTTCTCTGTGCCTGGGAAGCAGAAGTGTTCACATTGCTTCGCAGAATCGCTTTTGTGCAGAAAACAGTAACACTTGTTCAGAACGAAAGAAAGCACAGAGCCCCAGATTTTATGTTGTCCTGGAGAGCTTGCAGAGCACTGGGGAAAGGCAGGCAGAGAATTCCCTGCTAGCACCTTCTCTGTGCCTGGGAAGCACAAGTGTTCACATTGCTTCGCAGAATCGCTTTTGTGCAGAAAACAGTAACACTTGTTCAGAACGAAAGAAAGCACAGAACCCCAGATTTTATGTTGTCCTGGAGAGCTTGCAGAGCACTGAGGAAGGCAGGCAGAGAATTCCCTGCTAGCACCTTCTCTGTGCCTGTTCACTTTTCTTCGCAGCATCGCTTTTGTGCAGAAAACAGTAACACTTGTTCAGAACGAAAGAAAGCACAGAGCCCCAGATTTTATGTTGTCCTGGAGAGCTTGCAGAGCACTGGGGAAAGGCAGGCAGAGAATTCCCTGCTAGCACCTTCTCTGTGCCTGGGAAGCAGAAGTGTTCACATTGCTTCGCAGAATCGCTTTTGTGCAGAAAACAGTAACACTTGTTCAGAATGAAAGAAAGCACAGAACCCCAGATTTTATGTTGTCCTGGAGAGCTTGCAGAGCACTGGGGAAAGGCAGGCAGAGAATTCCCTGCTAGCACCTTCTCTGTGCCTGTTCACATTGCTTCGCAGAATCGCTTTTGTGCAGAAAACAGTAACACTTGTTCAGAACGAAAGAAAGCACAGAGCCCCAGATTTTATGTTGTTCTGGGGAGCTTGCAGAGCACTGGGGAAAGGCAGGCAGAGAATTCCCTGCTAGCACCTTCTCTGTGCCTGGGAAGCAGAAGTGTTCACATTGCTTCGCAGAATCGCTTTTGTGCAGAAAACAGTAACACTTGTTCAGAACGAAAGAAAGCACAGAGCCCCAGATTTTATGTTGTCCTGGAGAGCTTGCAGAGCACTGGGGAAAGGCAGGCAGAGAATTCCCTGCTAGCACCTTCTCTGTGCCTGGGAAGCAGAAGTGTTCACATTGCTTCGCAGAATCGCTTTTGTGCAGAAAACAGTAACACTTGTTCAGAACAAAAGAAAGCACAGAGCCCCAGATTTTATGTTGTCCTGGAGAGCTTGCAGAGCACTGGGGAAAGGCAGGCAGAGAATTCCCTGCTAGCACCTTCTCTGTGCCTGGGAAGCAGAAGTGTTCACATTGCTTCGCAGAATCGCTTTTGTGCAGAAAACAGTAACACTTGTTCAGAACGAAAGAAAGCACAGAGCCCCAGATTTGCTGTTGTCCTGGAGAGCTTGCAGAGCACTGGGGAAAGGCAGGCAGAGAATTCCCTGCTAGCACCTTCTCTGTGCCTGGGAAGCAGAAGTGTTCAGATTGCTTTGCAGAATCGCTTTTGTGCAGAAAACAGTAACACTTGTTCAGAACGAAAGAAAGCACAGAGCCCCAGATTTTATGTTGTCCTGGAGAGCTTGCAGAGCACTGGGGAAAGGCAGGCAGAGAATTCCCTGCTAGCACCTTCTCTGTGCCTGGGAAGCACAAGTGTTCACATTGCTTCGCAGAATCGCTTTTGTGCAGAAAACAGTAACACTTGTTCAGAACGAAAGAAAGCACAGAACCCCAGATTTTATGTTGTCCTGGAGAGCTTGCAGAGCACTGAGGAAGGCAGGCAGAGAATTCCCTGCTAGCACCTTCTCTGTGCCTGTTCACTTTTCTTCGCAGAATCGCTTTTGTGCAGAAAACAGTAACACTTGTTCAGAACGAAAGAAAGCACAGAGCCCCAGATTTTATGTTGTCCTGGAGAGCTTGCAGAGCACTGGGGAAAGGCAGGCAGAGAATTCCCTGCTAACACCTTCTCTGTGCCTGGGAAGCAGAAGTGTTCACATTGCTTCGCAGAATCGCTTTTGTGCAGAAAACAGTAACACTTGTTCAGAACGAAAGAAAGCACAGAGCCCCAGATTTTATGTTGTCCTGGAGAGCTTGCAGAGCACTGGGAAAAGGCAGGCAGAGAATTCCCTGCTAGCACCTTCTCTGTGCCTGTTCACATTGCTTCGCAGAATCGCTTTTGTGCAGAAAACAGTAACAGTTGTTCAGAACGAAAGAAAGCACAGAGCCCCAGATTTTATGTTGTCCTGGAGAGCTTGCAGAGCACTGGGGAAAGGCAGGCAGAGAATTCCCTGCTAGCACCTTCTCTGTGCCTGGGAAGCAGAAGTGTTCACATTACTTCGCAGAATCGCTTTTGTGCAGAAAACAGTAACACTTGTTCAGAATGAAAGAAAGCACAGAGCCCCAGATTTGCTGTTGTCCTGGAGAGCTTGCAGAGCACTGGGGAAAGGCAGGCAGAGAATTCCCTGCTAGCACCTTCTCTGTGCCTGGGAAGCACAAGTGTTCACATTGCTTCGCAGAATCGCTTTTGTGCAGAAAACAGTAACACTTGTTCAGAACGAAAGAAAGCACAGAGCCCCAGATTTTATGTTGTCCTGGAGAGCTTGCAGAGCACTGGGGAAAGGCAGGCAGAGAATTCCCTGCTAGCACCTTCTCTGTGCCTGGGAAGCAGAAGTGTTCACATTGCTTCGCAGAATCGCTTTTGTGCAGAAAACAGTAACACTTGTTCAGAACGAAAGAAAGCACAGAGCCCCAGATTTTATGTTGTCCTGGAGAGCTTGCAGAGCACTGGGGAAAGGCAGGCAGAGAATTCCCTGCTAGCACCTTCTCTGTGCCTGGGAAGCACAAGTGTTCACATTGCTTCGCAGAATCGCTTTTGTGCAGAAAACAGTAACACTTGTTCAGAACGAAAGAAAGCACAGAGCCCCAGATTTTATGTTGTCCTGGAGAGCTTGCAGAGCACTGGGGAAAGGCAGGCAGAGAATTCCCTGCTAGCACCTTCTCTGTGCCTGGGAAGCACAAGTGTTCACATTGCTTCGCAGAATCGCTTTTGTGCAGAAAACAGTAACACTTGTTCAGAACGAAAGAAAGCACAGAGCCCCAGATTTTATGTTGTCCTGGAGAGCTTGCAGAGCACTGGGGAAAGGCAGGCAGAGAATTCCCTGCTAGCACCTTCTCTGTGCCTGGGAAGCACAAGTGTTCACATTGCTTCGCAGAATCGCTTTTGTGCAGAAAACAGTAACACTTGTTCAGAACGAAAGAAAGCACAGAGCCCCAGATTTTATGTTGTCCTGGAGAGCTTGCAGAGCACTGGGGAAAGGCAGGCAGAGAATTCCCTGCTAGCACCTTCTCTGTGCCTGGGAAGCAGAAGTGTTCACATTGCTTTGCAGAATCGCTTTTGTGCAGAAAACAGTAACATTTGTTCAGAACGAAAGAAAGCACAGAACCCCAGATTTGCTGTTGTCCTGGAGAGCTTGCAGAGCACTGGGGAAAGGCAGGCAGAGAATTCCCTGCTAGCACCTTCTCTGTGCCTGGGAAGCAGAAGTGTTCACATTGCTTCGCAGAATCGCTTTTGTGCAGAAAACAGTAACACTTGTTCAGAATGAAAGAAAGCACAGAACCCCAGATTTTATGTTGTCCTGGAGAGCTTGCAGAGCACTGGGGAAAGGCAGGCAGAGAATTCCCTGCTAGCACCTTCTCTGTGCCTGTAAACAATGCTTCGCAGAATCGCTTTTGTGCAGAAAACAGTAACACTTGTTCAGAACGAAAGAAAGCACAGAGCCCCAGATTTTATGTTGTTCTGGGGAGCTTGCAGAGCACTGGGGAAAGGCAGGCAGAGAATTCCCTGCTAGCACCTTCTCTGTGCCTGGGAAGCAGAAGTGTTCACATTGCTTCGCAGAATCGCTTTTGTGCAGAAAACAGTAACACTTGTTCAGAACGAAAGAAAGCACAGAGCCCCAGATTTTATGTTGTCCTGGAGAGCTTGCAGAGCACTGGGGAAAGGCAGGCAGAGAATTCCCTGCTAGCACCTTCTCTGTGCCTGGGAAGCACAAGTGTTCACATTGCTTCGCAGAATCGCTTTTGTGCAGAAAACAGTAACACTTGTTCAGAACGAAAGAAAGCACAGAGCACCAGATTTTATGTTGTCCTGGAGAGCTTGCAGAGCACTGGGGAAAGGCAGGCAGAGAATTCCCTGCTAGCACCTTCTCTGTGCCTGGGAAGCAGAAGTGTTCACATTGCTTCGCAGAATCGCTTTTGTGCAGAAAACAGTAACACTTGTTCAGAACGAAAGAAAGCACAGAGCCCCAGATTTTATGTTGTCCTGGAGAGCTTGCAGAGCACTGGGGAAAGGCAGGCAGAGAATTCCCTGCTAGCACCTTCTCTGTGCCTGGGAAGCACAAGTGTTCACATTGCTTTGCAGAATCGCTTTTGTGCAGAAAACAGTAACATTTGTTCAGAACGAAAGAAAGCACAGAACCCCAGATTTGCTGTTGTCCTGGAGAGCTTGCAGAGCACTGGGGAAAGGCAGGCAGAGAATTCCCTGCTAGCACCTTCTCTGTGCCTGTTCACATTGCTTCGCAGAATCGCTTTTGTGCAGAAAACAGTAACACTTGTTCAGAACGAAAGAAAGCACAGAGCCCCAGATTTTATGTTGTTCTGGGGAGCTTGCAGAGCACTGGGGAAAGGCAGGCAGAGAATTCCCTGCTAGCACCTTCTCTGTGCCTGGGAAGCACAAGTGTTCACATTGCTTCGCAGAATCGCTTTTGTGCAGAAAACAGTAACACTTGTTCAGAACAAAAGAAAGCACAGAGCCCCAGATTTTATGTTGTCCTGGAGAGCTTGCAGAGCACTGGGAAAAGGCAGGCAGAGAATTCCCTGCTAGCACCTTCTCTGTGCCTGTTCACATTGCTTCGCAGAATCGCTTTTGTGCAGAAAACAGTAACAGTTGTTCAGAACGAAAGAAAGCACAGAGCCCCAGATTTTATGTTGTCCTGGAGAGCTTGCAGAGCACTGGGGAAAGGCAGGCAGAGAATTCCCTGCTAGCACCTTCTCTGTGCCTGGGAAGCAGAAGTGTTCACATTACTTCGCAGAATCGCTTTTGTGCAGAAAACAGTAACACTTGTTCAGAATGAAAGAAAGCACAGAGCCCCAGATTTGCTATTGTCCTGGAGAGCTTGCAGAGCACTGGGGAAAGGCAGGCAGAGAATTCCCTGCTAGCACCTTCTCTGTGCCTGGGAAGCACAAGTGTTCACATTGCTTCGCAGAATCGCTTTTGTGCAGAAAACAGTAACACTTGTTCAGAACGAAAGAAAGCACAGAGCCCCAGATTTGCTGTTGTCCTGGAGAGCTTGCAGAGCACTGGGGAAAGGCAGGCAGAGAATTCCCTGCTAGCACCTTCTCTGTGCCTGGGAAGCAGAAGTGTTCACATTGCTTGGCAGAATCGCTTTTGTGCAGAAAACAGTAACACTTGTTCAGAACGAAAGAAAGCACAGAGCCCCAGATTTTATGTTGTCCTGGAGAGCTTGCAGAGCACTGGGGAAAGGCAGGCAGAGAATTCCCTGCTAGCACCTTCTCTGTGCCTGGGAAGCAGAAGTGTTCACATTGCTTCGCAGAATCGCTTTTGTGCAGAAAACAGTAACACTTGTTCAGAACGAAAGAAAGCACAGAGCCCCAGATTTTATGTTGTCCTGGAGAGCTTGCAGAGCACTGGGGAAAGGCAGGCAGAGAATTCCCTGCTAGCACCTTCTCTGTGCCTGGGAAGCAGAAGTGTTCACATTGCTTCGCAGAATCGCTTTTGTGCAGAAAACAGTAACACTTGTTCAGAATGAAAGAAAGCACAGAACCCCAGATTTTATGTTGTCCTGGAGAGCTTGCAGAGCACTGGGGAAAGGCAGGCAGAGAATTCCCTGCTAGCACCTTCTCTGTGCCTGTTCACATTGCTTCGCAGAATCGCTTTTGTGCAGAAAACAGTAACAGTTGTTCAGAACGAAAGAAAGCACAGAGCCCCAGATTTTATGTTGTCCTGGAGAGTTTGCAGAGCACTGGGGAAAGGCAGGCAGAGAATTCCCTGCTAGCACCTTCTCTGTGCCTGGGAAGCAGAAGTGTTCACATTGCTTGGCAGAATCGCTTTTGTGCAGAAAACAGTAACACTTGTTCAGAACGAAAGAAAGCACAGAGCCCCAGATTTTATGTTGTCCTGGAGAGCTTGCAGAGCACTGGGGAAAGGCAGGCAGAGAATTCCCTGCTAGCACCTTCTCTGTGCCTGGGAAGCAGAAGTGTTCACATTGCTTGGCAGAATCGCTTTTGTGCAGAAAACAGTAACACTTGTTCAGAACGAAAGAAAGCACAGAGCCCCAGATTTTATGTTGTCCTGGAGAGCTTGCAGAGCACTGGGGAAAGGCAGGCAGAGAATTCCCTGCTAGCACCTTCTCTGTGCCTGGGAAGCACAAGTGTTCACATTGCTTCGCAGAATCGCTTTTGTGCAGAAAACAGTAACACTTGTTCAGAACGAAAGAAAGCACAGAGCCCCAGATTTTATGTTGTCCTGGAGAGCTTGCAGAGCACTGGGGAAAGGCAGGCAGAGAATTCCCTGCTAGCACCTTCTCTGTGCCTGGGAAGCACAAGTGTTCATATTGCTTCGCAGAATCGCTTTTGTGCAGAAAACAGTAACACTTGTTCAGAACGAAAGAAAGCACAGAGCCCCAGATTTGCTGTTGTCCTGGAGAGCTTGCAGAGCACTGGGGAAAGGCAGGCAGAGAATTCCCTGCTAGCACCTTCTCTGTGCCTGGGAAGCAGAAGTGTTCACATTGCTTCGCAGAATCGCTTTTGTGCAGAAAACAGTAACACTTGTTCAGAATGAAAGAAAGCACAGAACCCCAGATTTTATGTTGTCCTGGAGAGCTTGCAGAGCACTGGGGAAAGGCAGGCAGAGAATTCCCTGCTAGCACCTTCTCTGTGCCTGTTCACATTGCTTCGCAGAATCGCTTTTGTGCAGAAAACAGTAACACTTGTTCAGAACGAAAGAAAGCACAGAGCCCCAGATTTTATGTTGTCCTGGAGAGCTTGCAGAGCACTGGGGAAAGGCAGGCAGAGAATTCCCTGCTAGCACCTTCTCTGTGCCTGGGAAGCAGAAGTGTTCACATTGCTTCGCAGAATCGCTTTTGTGCAGAAAACAGTAACACTTGTTCAGAACGAAAGAAAGCACAGAGCCCCAGATTTGCTGTTGTCCTGGAGAGCTTGCAGAGCACTGGGGAAAGGCAGGCAGAGATTTCCCTGCTAGCACCTTCTCTGTGCCTGGGAAGCAGAAGTGTTCACATTGCTTCGCAGAATCGCTTTTGTGCAGAAAACAGTAACACTTGTTCAGAACGAAAGAAAGCACAGAGCCCCAGATTTTATGTTGTCCTGGAGAGCTTGCAGAGCACTGGGGAAAGGCAGGCAGAGAATTCCCTGCTAGCACCTTCTCTGTGCCTGGGAAGCACAAGTGTTCACATTGCTTCGCAGAATCGCTTTTGTGCAGAAAACAGTAACACTTGTTCAGAACGAAAGAAAGCACAGAACCCCAGATTTTATGTTGTCCTGGAGAGCTTGCAGAGCACTGAGGAAGGCAGGCAGAGAATTCCCTGCTAGCACCTTCTCTGTGCCTGTTCACTTTTCTTCGCAGAATCGCTTTTGTGCAGAAAACAGTAACACTTGTTCAGAACGAAAGAAAGCACAGAGCCCCAGATTTTATGTTGTCCTGGAGAGCTTGCAGAGCACTGGGGAAAGGCAGGCAGAGAATTCCCTGCTAGCACCTTCTCTGTGCCTGGGAAGCAGAAGTGTTCACATTGCTTCGCAGAATCGCTTTTGTGCAGAAAACAGTAACACTTGTTCAGAACGAAAGAAAGCACAGAGCCCCAGATTTTATGTTGTCCTGGAGAGCTTGCAGAGCACTGGGGAAAGGCAGGCAGAGAATTCCCTGCTAGCACCTTCTCTGTGCCTGGGAAGCACAAGTGTTCACATTGCTTCGCAGAATCGCTTTTGTGCAGAAAACAGTAACACTTGTTCAGAACGAAAGAAAGCACAGAGCCCCAGATTTTATGTTGTCCTGGAGAGCTTGCAGAGCACTGGGGAAAGGCAGGCAGAGAATTCCCTGCTAGCACCTTCTCTGTGCCTGGGAAGCACAAGTGTTCACATTGCTTCGCAGAATCGCTTTTGTGCAGAAAACAGTAACACTTGTTCAGAACGAAAGAAAGCACAGAGCCCCAGATTTTATGTTGTCCTGGAGAGCTTGCAGAGCACTGGGGAAAGGCAGGCAGAGAATTCCCTGCTAGCACCTTCTCTGTGCCTGGGAAGCAGAAGTGTTCACATTGCTTTGCAGAATCGCTTTTGTGCAGAAAACAGTAACATTTGTTCAGAACGAAAGAAAGCACAGAGCCCCAGATTTGCTGTTGTCCTGTAGAGCTTGCAGAGCACTGGGGAAAGGCAGGCAGAGAATTCCCTGCTAGCACCTTCTCTGTGCCTGGGAAGCAGAAGTGTTCACATTGCTTCGCAGAATCGCTTTTGTGCAGAAAACAGTAACACTTGTTCAGAACGAAAGAAAGCACAGAGCCCCAGATTTTATGTTGTCCTGGAGAGCTTGCAGAGCACTGGGGAAAGGCAGGCAGAGAATTCCCTGCTAGCACCTTCTCTGTGCCTGGGAAGCACAAGTGTTCACATTGCTTCGCAGAATCGCTTTTGTGCAGAAAACAGTAACACTTGTTCAGAACGAAAGAAAGCACAGAGCCCCAGATTTGCTGTTGTCCTGGAGAGCTTGCAGAGCACTGGGGAAAGGCAGGCAGAGAATTCCCTGCTAGCACCTTCTCTGTGCCTGGGAAGCACAAGTGTTCATATTGCTTCGCAGAATCGCTTTTGTGCAGAAAACAGTAACACTTGTTCAGAACGAAAGAAAGCACAGAGCCCCAGATTTTATGTTGTCCTGGAGAGCTTGCAGAGCACTGGGGAAAGGCAGGCAGAGAATTCCCTGCTAGCACCTTCTCTGTGCCTGGGAAGCACAAGTGTTCACATTGCTTCGCAGAATCGCTTTTGTGCAGAAAACAGTAACACTTGTTCAGAATGAAAGAAAGCACAGAACCCCAGATTTTATGTTGTCCTGGAGAGCTTGCAGAGCACTGGGGAAAGGCAGGCAGAGAATTCCCTGCTAGCACCTTCTCTGTGCCTGTTCACATTGCTTCGCAGAATCGCTTTTGTGCAGAAAACAGTAACACTTGTTCAGAACGAAAGAAAGCACAGAGCCCCAGATTTTATGTTGTCCTGGAGAGCTTGCAGAGCACTGGGGAAAGGCAGGCAGAGAATTCCCTGCTAGCACCTTCTCTGTGCCTGGGAAGCACAAGTGTTCACATTGCTTCGCAGAATCGCTTTTGTGCAGAAAACAGTAACACTTGTTCAGAACGAAAGAAAGCACAGAACCCCAGATTTTATGTTGTCCTGGAGAGCTTGCAGAGCACTGAGGAAGGCAGGCAGAGAATTCCCTGCTAGCACCTTCTCTGTGCCTGTTCACTTTTCTTCGCAGAATCGCTTTTGTGCAGAAAACAGTAACACTTGTTCAGAACGAAAGAAAGCACAGAGCCCCAGATTTTATGTTGTCCTGGAGAGCTTGCAGAGCACTGGGGAAAGGCAGGCAGAGAATTCCCTGCTAGCACCTTCTCTGTGCCTGGGAAGCAGAAGTGTTCACATTGCTTCGCAGAATCGCTTTTGTGCAGAAAACAGTAACACTTGTTCAGAACAAAAGAAAGCACAGAGCCCCAGATTTTATGTTGTCCTGGAGAGCTTGCAGAGCACTGGGGAAAGGCAGGCAGAGAATTCCCTGCTAGCACCTTCTCTGTGCCTGGGAAGCAGAAGTGTTCACATTGCTTCGCAGAATCGCTTTTGTGCAGAAAACAGTAACACTTGTTCAGAATGAAAGAAAGCACAAAACCCCAGATTTTATGTTGTCCTGGAGAGCTTGCAGAGCACTGGGGAAAGGCAGGCAGAGAATTCCCTGCTAGCACCTTCTCTGTGCCTGTTCACATTGCTTCGCAGAATCGCTTTTGTGCAGAAAACAGTAACACTTGTTCAGAACGAAAGAAAGCACAGAGCCCCAGATTTTATGTTGTTCTGGGGAGCTTGCAGAGCACTGGGGAAAGGCAGGCAGAGAATTCCCTGCTAGCACCTTCTCTGTGCCTGGGAAGCAGAAGTGTTCACATTGCTTCGCAGAATCGCTTTTGTGCAGAAAACAGTAACACTTGTTCAGAATGAAAGAAAGCACAGAGCCCCAGATTTGCTGTTGTCCTGGAGAGCTTGCAGAGCACTGGGGAAAGGCAGGCAGAGAATTCCCTGCTAGCACCTTCTCTGTGCCTGGGAAGCAGAAGTGTTCACATTGCTTCGCAGAATCGCTTTTGTGCAGAAAACAGTAACACTTGTTCAGAACAAAAGAAAGCACAGAGCCCCAGATTTTATGTTGTCCTGGAGAGCTTGCAGAGCACTGGGGAAAGGCAGGCAGAGAATTCCCTGCTAGCACCTTCTCTGTGCCTGGGAAGCAGAAGTGTTCACATTGCTTCGCAGAATCGCTTTTGTGCAGAAAACAGTAACACTTGTTCAGAACGAAAGAAAGCACAGAGCCCCAGATTTTATGTTGTCCTGGAGAGCTTGCAGAGCACTGGGGAAAGGCAGGCAGAGAATTCCCTGCTAGCACCTTCTCTGTGCCTGGGAAGCACAAGTGTTCACATTGCTTTGCAGAATCGCTTTTGTGCAGAAAACAGTAACACTTGTTCAGAACGAAAGAAAGCACAGAGCCCCAGATTTTATGTTGTCCTGGAGAGCTTGCAGAGCACTGGGGAAAGGCAGGCAGAGAATTCCCTGCTAGCACCTTCTCTGTGCCTGGGAAGCACAAGTGTTCACATTGCTTTGCAGAATCGCTTTTGTGCAGAAAACAGTAACACTTGTTCAGAACGAAAGAAAGCACAGAGCCCCAGATTTTATGTTGTCCTGGAGAGCTTGCAGAGCACTGGGGAAAGGCAGGCAGAGAATTCCCTGCTAGCACCTTCTCTGTGCCTGGGAAGCAGAAGTGTTCACATTGCTTCGCAGAATCGCTTTTGTGCAGAAAACAGTAACACTTGTTCAGAACGAAAGAAAGCACAGAGCCCCAGATTTTATGTTGTCCTGGAGAGCTTGCAGAGCACTGGGGAAAGGCAGGCAGAGAATTCCCTGCTAGCACCTTCTCTGTGCCTGGGAAGCACAAGTGTTCACATTGCTTCGCAGAATCGCTTTTGTGCAGAAAACAGTAACACTTGTTCAGAACGAAAGAAAGCACAGAACCCCAGATTTTATGTTGTCCTGGAGAGCTTGCAGAGCACTGAGGAAGGCAGGCAGAGAATTCCCTGCTAGCACCTTCTCTGTGCCTGTTCACTTTTCTTCGCAGCATCGCTTTTGTGCAGAAAACAGTAACACTTGTTCAGAACGAAAGAAAGCACAGAGCCCCAGATTTTATGTTGTCCTGGAGAGCTTGCAGAGCACTGGGGAAAGGCAGGCAGAGAATTCCCTGCTAGCACCTTCTCTGTGCCTGGGAAGCAGAAGTGTTCACATTGCTTCGCAGAATCGCTTTTGTGCAGAAAACAGTAACACTTGTTCAGAATGAAAGAAAGCACAGAACCCCAGATTTTATGTTGTCCTGGAGAGCTTGCAGAGCACTGGGGAAAGGCAGGCAGAGAATTCCCTGCTAGCACCTTCTCTGTGCCTGTTCACATTGCTTCGCAGAATCGCTTTTGTGCAGAAAACAGTAACACTTGTTCAGAACGAAAGAAAGCACAGAGCCCCAGATTTTATGTTGTTCTGGGGAGCTTGCAGAGCACTGGGGAAAGGCAGGCAGAGAATTCCCTGCTAGCACCTTCTCTGTGCCTGGGAAGCAGAAGTGTTCACATTGCTTCGCAGAATCGCTTTTGTGCAGAAAACAGTAACACTTGTTCAGAACGAAAGAAAGCACAGAGCCCCAGATTTTATGTTGTGCTGGAGAGCTTGCAGAGCACTGGGGAAAGGCAGGCAGAGAATTCCCTGCTAGCACCTTCTCTGTGCCTGGGAAGCAGAAGTGTTCACATTGCTTCGCAGAATCGCTTTTGTGCAGAAAACAGTAACACTTGTTCAGAACAAAAGAAAGCACAGAGCCCCAGATTTTATGTTGTCCTGGAGAGCTTGCAGAGCACTGGGGAAAGGCAGGCAGAGAATTCCCTGCTAGCACCTTCTCTGTGCCTGGGAAGCAGAAGTGTTCACATTGCTTCGCAGAATCGCTTTTGTGCAGAAAACAGTAACACTTGTTCAGAACGAAAGAAAGCACAGAGCCCCAGATTTGCTGTTGTCCTGGAGAGCTTGCAGAGCACTGGGGAAAGGCAGGCAGAGAATTCCCTGCTAGCACCTTCTCTGTGCCTGGGAAGCAGAAGTGTTCAGATTGCTTTGCAGAATCGCTTTTGTGCAGAAAACAGTAACACTTGTTCAGAACGAAAGAAAGCACAGAGCCCCAGATTTTATGTTGTCCTGGAGAGCTTGCAGAGCACTGGGGAAAGGCAGGCAGAGAATTCCCTGCTAGCACCTTCTCTGTGCCTGGGAAGCACAAGTGTTCACATTGCTTCGCAGAATCGCTTTTGTGCAGAAAACAGTAACACTTGTTCAGAACGAAAGAAAGCACAGAACCCCAGATTTTATGTTGTCCTGGAGAGCTTGCAGAGCACTGAGGAAGGCAGGCAGAGAATTCCCTGCTAGCACCTTCTCTGTGCCTGTTCACTTTTCTTCGCAGAATCGCTTTTGTGCAGAAAACAGTAACACTTGTTCAGAACGAAAGAAAGCACAGAGCCCCAGATTTTATGTTGTCCTGGAGAGCTTGCAGAGCACTGGGGAAAGGCAGGCAGAGAATTCCCTGCTAACACCTTCTCTGTGCCTGGGAAGCAGAAGTGTTCACATTGCTTCGCAGAATCGCTTTTGTGCAGAAAACAGTAACACTTGTTCAGAACGAAAGAAAGCACAGAGCCCCAGATTTTATGTTGTCCTGGAGAGCTTGCAGAGCACTGGGAAAAGGCAGGCAGAGAATTCCCTGCTAGCACCTTCTCTGTGCCTGTTCACATTGCTTCGCAGAATCGCTTTTGTGCAGAAAACAGTAACAGTTGTTCAGAACGAAAGAAAGCACAGAGCCCCAGATTTTATGTTGTCCTGGAGAGCTTGCAGAGCACTGGGGAAAGGCAGGCAGAGAATTCCCTGCTAGCACCTTCTCTGTGCCTGGGAAGCAGAAGTGTTCACATTACTTCGCAGAATCGCTTTTGTGCAGAAAACAGTAACACTTGTTCAGAATGAAAGAAAGCACAGAGCCCCAGATTTGCTGTTGTCCTGGAGAGCTTGCAGAGCACTGGGGAAAGGCAGGCAGAGAATTCCCTGCTAGCACCTTCTCTGTGCCTGGGAAGCACAAGTGTTCACATTGCTTCGCAGAATCGCTTTTGTGCAGAAAACAGTAACACTTGTTCAGAACGAAAGAAAGCACAGAGCCCCAGATTTTATGTTGTCCTGGAGAGCTTGCAGAGCACTGGGGAAAGGCAGGCAGAGAATTCCCTGC
This sequence comes from Strix uralensis, assembly GCF_047716275.1. Lineage (NCBI taxonomy): Eukaryota > Metazoa > Chordata > Aves > Strigiformes > Strigidae > Strix > Strix uralensis. The sequence goes on from NW_027436751.1 coordinate 406,261, forward strand.
TAGCACCTTCTCTGTGCCTGGGAAGCAGAAGTGTTCACATTGCTTCGCAGAATCGCTTTTGTGCAGAAAACAGTAACACTTGTTCAGAACGAAAGAAAGCACAGAGCCCCAGATTTTATGTTGTCCTGGAGAGCTTGCAGAGCACTGGGGAAAGGCAGGCAGAGAATTCCCTGCTAGCACCTTCTCTGTGCCTGGGAAGCAGAAGTGTTCACATTGCTTTGCAGAATCGCTTTTGTGCAGAAAACAGTAACACTTGTTCAGAACGAAAGAAAGCACAGAGCCCCAGATTTTATGTTGTCCTGGAGAGCTTGCAGAGCACTGGGGAAAGGCAGGCAGAGAATTCCCTGCTAGCACCTTCTCTGTGCCTGGGAAGCACAAGTGTTCACATTGCTTCGCAGAATCGCTTTTGTGCAGAAAACAGTAACACTTGTTCAGAATGAAAGAAAGCACAGAACCCCAGATTTTATGTTGTCCTGGAGAGCTTGCAGAGCACTGGGGAAAGGCAGGCAGAGAATTCCCTGCTAGCACCTTCTCTGTGCCTGTTCACATTGCTTTGCAGAATCGCTTTTGTGCAGAAAACAGTAACAGTTGTTCAGAACGAAAGAAAGCACAGAGCACCAGATTTTATGTTGTCCTGGAGAGTTTGCAGAGCACTGGGGAAAGGCAGGCAGAGAATTCCCTGCTAGCACCTTCTCTGTGCCTGGGAAGCAGAAGTGTTCACATTGCTTGGCAGAATCGCTTTTGTGCAGAAAACAGTAACACTTGTTCAGAACGAAAGAAAGCACAGAGCCCCAGATTTTATGTTGTCCTGGAGAGCTTGCAGAGCACTGGGGAAAGGCAGGCAGAGAATTCCCTGCTAGCACCTTCTCTGTGCCTGGGAAGCAGAAGTGTTCACATTGCTTCGCAGAATCGCTTTTGTGCAGAAAACAGTAACACTTGTTCAGAACGAAAGAAAGCACAGAGCCCCAGATTTTATGTTGTCCTGGAGAGCTTGCAGAGCACTGGGGAAAGGCAGGCAGAGAATTCCCTGCTAGCACCTTCTCTGTGCCTGGGAAGCACAAGTGTTCACATTGCTTCGCAGAATCGCTTTTGTGCAGAAAACAGTAACACTTGTTCAGAATGAAAGAAAGCACAGAACCCCAGATTTTATGTTGTCCTGGAGAGCTTGCAGAGCACTGGGGAAAGGCAGGCAGAGAATTCCCTGCTAGCACCTTCTCTGTGCCTGTTCACATTGCTTCGCAGAATCGCTTTTGTGCAGAAAACAGTAACACTTGTTCAGAACGAAAGAAAGCACAGAGCCCCAGATTTTATGTTGTCCTGGAGAGCTTGCAGAGCACTGGGGAAAGGCAGGCAGAGAATTCCCTGCTAGCACCTTCTCTGTGCCTGGGAAGCACAAGTGTTCACATTGCTTTGCAGAATCGCTTTTGTGCAGAAAACAGTAACACTTGTTCAGAACGAAAGAAAGCACAGAGCCCCAGATTTTATGTTGTCCTGGAGAGCTTGCAGAGCACTGGGGAAAGGCAGGCAGAGAATTCCCTGCTAGCACCTTCTCTGTGCCTGGGAAGCAGAAGTGTTCACATTGCTTCGCAGAATCGCTTTTGTGCAGAAAACAGTAACACTTGTTCAGAACGAAAGAAAGCACAGAGCCCCAGATTTTATGTTGTCCTGGAGAGCTTGCAGAGCACTGGGGAAAGGCAGGCAGAGAATTCCCTGCTAGCACCTTCTCTGTGCCTGGGAAGCACAAGTGTTCACATTGCTTGGCAGAATCGCTTTTGTGCAGAAAACAGTAACACTTGTTCAGAACGAAAGAAAGCACAGAGCCCCAGATTTTATGTTGTCCTGGAGAGCTTGCAGAGCACTGGGGAAAGGCAGGCAGAGAATTCCCTGCTAGCACCTTCTCTGTGCCTGGGAAGCACAAGTGTTCACATTGCTTCGCAGAATCGCTTTTGTGCAGAAAACAGTAACACTTGTTCAGAATGAAAGAAAGCACAGAACCCCAGATTTTATGTTGTCCTGGAGAGCTTGCAGAGCACTGGGGAAAGGCAGGCAGAGAATTCCCTGCTAGCACCTTCTCTGTGCCTGTTCACATTGCTTCGCAGAATCGCTTTTGTGCAGAAAACAGTAACACTTGTTCAGAACGAAAGAAAGCACAGAGCCCCAGATTTTATGTTGTCCTGGAGAGCTTGCAGAGCACTGGGGAAAGGCAGGCAGAGAATTCCCTGCTAGCACCTTCTCTGTGCCTGGGAAGCAGAAGTGTTCACATTGCTTCGCAGAATCGCTTTTGTGCAGAAAACAGTAACACTTGTTCAGAATGAAAGAAAGCACAAAACCCCAGATTTTATGTTGTCCTGGAGAGCTTGCAGAGCACTGGGGAAAGGCAGGCAGAGAATTCCCTGCTAGCACCTTCTCTGTGCCTGTTCACATTGCTTCGCAGAATCGCTTTTGTGCAGAAAACAGTAACACTTGTTCAGAACGAAAGAAAGCACAGAGCCCCAGATTTTATGTTGTCCTGGAGAGCTTGCAGAGCACTGGGGAAAGGCAGGCAGAGAATTCCCTGCTAGCACCTTCTCTGTGCCTGTTCACATTGCTTCGCAGAATCGCTTTTGTGCAGAAAACAGTAACACTTGTTCAGAACGAAAGAAAGCACAGAGCCCCAGATTTTATGTTGTTCTGGGGAGCTTGCAGAGCACTGGGGAAAGGCAGGCAGAGAATTCCCTGCTAGCACCTTCTCTGTGCCTGGGAAGCAGAAGTGTTCACATTGCTTCGCAGAATCGCTTTTGTGCAGAAAACAGTAACACTTGTTCAGAACGAAAGAAAGCACAGAGCCCCAGATTTTATGTTGTGCTGGAGAGCTTGCAGAGCACTGGGGAAAGGCAGGCAGAGAATTCCCTGCTAGCACCTTCTCTGTGCCTGGGAAGCAGAAGTGTTCACATTGCTTCGCAGAATCGCTTTTGTGCAGAAAACAGTAACACTTGTTCAGAACAAAAGAAAGCACAGAGCCCCAGATTTTATGTTGTCCTGGAGAGCTTGCAGAGCACTGGGGAAAGGCAGGCAGAGAATTCCCTGCTAGCACCTTCTCTGTGCCTGGGAAGCAGAAGTGTTCACATTGCTTCGCAGAATCGCTTTTGTGCAGAAAACAGTAACACTTGTTCAGAACGAAAGAAAGCACAGAGCCCCAGATTTTATGTTGTCCTGGAGAGCTTGCAGAGCACTGGGGAAAGGCAGGCAGAGAATTCCCTGCTAGCACCTTCTCTGTGCCTGGGAAGCAGAAGTGTTCACATTGCTTCGCAGAATCGCTTTTGTGCAGAAAACAGTAACACTTGTTCAGAACGAAAGAAAGCACAGAGCCCCAGATTTTATGTTGTCCTGGAGAGCTTGCAGAGCACTGGGGAAAGGCAGGCAGAGAATTCCCTGCTAGCACCTTCTCTGTGCCTGGGAAGCACAAGTGTTCACATTGCTTCGCAGAATCGCTTTTGTGCAGAAAACAGTAACACTTGTTCAGAACGAAAGAAAGCACAGAACCCCAGATTTTATGTTGTCCTGGAGAGCTTGCAGAGCACTGAGGAAGGCAGGCAGAGAATTCCCTGCTAGCACCTTCTCTGTGCCTGTTCACTTTTCTTCGCAGAATCGCTTTTGTGCAGAAAACAGTAACACTTGTTCAGAACGAAAGAAAGCACAGAGCCCCAGATTTTATGTTGTCCTGGAGAGCTTGCAGAGCACTGGGGAAAGGCAGGCAGAGAATTCCCTGCTAACACCTTCTCTGTGCCTGGGAAGCAGAAGTGTTCACATTGCTTCGCAGAATCGCTTTTGTGCAGAAAACAGTAACACTTGTTCAGAACGAAAGAAAGCACAGAGCCCCAGATTTTATGTTGTCCTGGAGAGCTTGCAGAGCACTGGGGAAAGGCAGGCAGAGAATTCCCTGCTAGCACCTTCTCTGTGCCTGGGAAGCACAAGTGTTCACATTGCTTCGCAGAATCGCTTTTGTGCAGAAAACAGTAACACTTGTTCAGAATGCAAGAAAGCACAGAACCCCAGATTTTATGTTGTCCTGGAGAGCTTGCAGAGCACTGGGGAAAGGCAGGCAGAGAATTCCCTGCTAGCACCTTCTCTGTGCCTGTTCACATTGCTTCGCAGAATCGCTTTTGTGCAGAAAACAGTAACAGTTGTTCAGAACGAAAGAAAGCACAGAGCACCAGATTTTATGTTGTCCTGGAGAGTTTGCAGAGCACTGGGGAAAGGCAGGCAGAGAATTCCCTGCTAGCACCTTCTCTGTGCCTGGGAAGCAGAAGTGTTCACATTGCTTGGCAGAATCGCTTTTGTGCAGAAAACAGTAACACTTGTTCAGAACGAAAGAAAGCACAGAGCCCCAGATTTTATGTTGTCCTGGAGAGCTTGCAGAGCACTGGGGAAAGGCAGGCAGAGAATTCCCTGCTAGCACCTTCTCTGTGCCTGGGAAGCAGAAGTGTTCATATTGCTTCGCAGAATCGCTTTTGTGCAGAAAACAGTAACACTTGTTCAGAACGAAAGAAAGCACAGAGCCCCAGATTTTATGTTGTCCTGGAGAGCTTGCAGAGCACTGGGGAAAGGCAGGCAGAGAATTCCCTGCTAGCACCTTCTCTGTGCCTGGGAAGCAGAAGTGTTCACATTGCTTCGCAGAATCGCTTTTGTGCAGAAAACAGTAACACTTGTTCAGAATGAAAGAAAGCACAGAACCCCAGATTTTATGTTGTCCTGGAGAGCTTGCAGAGCACTGGGGAAAGGCAGGCAGAGAATTCCCTGCTAGCACCTTCTCTGTGCCTGTTCACATTGCTTCGCAGAATCGCTTTTGTGCAGAAAACAGTAACACTTGTTCAGAACGAAAGAAAGCACAGAGCCCCAGATTTGCTGTTGTCCTGGAGAGCTTGCAGAGCACTGGGGAAAGGCAGGCAGAGAATTCCCTGCTAGCACCTTCTCTGTGCCTGGGAAGCACAAGTGTTCACATTGCTTTGCAGAATCGCTTTTGTGCAGAAAACAGTAACACTTGTTCAGAACGAAAGAAAGCACAGAGCCCCAGATTTTATGTTGTCCTGGAGAGCTTGCAGAGCACTGGGGAAAGGCAGGCAGAGAATTCCCTGCTAGCACCTTCTCTGTGCCTGGGAAGCACAAGTGTTCACATTGCTTCGCAGAATCGCTTTTGTGCAGAAAACAGTAACACTTGTTCAGAACGAAAGAAAGCACAGAGCCCCAGATTTTATGTTGTCCTGGAGAGCTTGCAGAGCACTGGGGAAAGGCAGGCAGAGAATTCCCTGCTAGCACCTTCTCTGTGCCTGGGAAGCAGAAGTGTTCACATTGCTTGGCAGAATCGCTTTTGTGCAGAAAACAGTAACACTTGTTCAGAACGAAAGAAAGCACAGAGCCCCAGATTTTATGTTGTCCTGGAGAGCTTGCAGAGCACTGGGGAAAGGCAGGCAGAGAATTCCCTGCTAGCACCTTCTCTGTGCCTGTTCACATTGCTTCGCAGAATCGCTTTTGTGCAGAAAACAGTAACAGTTGTTCAGAACGAAAGAAAGCACAGAGCACCAGATTTTATGTTGTCCTGGAGAGTTTGCAGAACACTGGGGAAAGGCAGGCAGAGAATTCCCTGCTAGCACCTTCTCTGTGCCTGGGAAGCAGAAGTGTTCACATTGCTTCGCAGAATCGCTTTTGTGCAGAAAACAGTAACACTTGTTCAGAACGAAAGAAAGCACAGAGCCCCAGATTTTATGTTGTCCTGGAGAGCTTGCAGAGCACTGGGGAAAGGCAGGCAGAGAATTCCCTGCTAGCACCTTCTCTGTGCCTGGGAAGCAGAAGTGTTCACATTGCTTCGCAGAATCGCTTTTGTGCAGAAAACAGTAACACTTGTTCAGAATGAAAGAAAGCACAAAACCCCAGATTTTATGTTGTCCTGGAGAGCTTGCAGAGCACTGGGGAAAGGCAGGCAGAGAATTCCCTGCTAGCACCTTCTCTGTGCCTGTTCACATTGCTTCGCAGAATCGCTTTTGTGCAGAAAACAGTAACACTTGTTCAGAACGAAAGAAAGCACAGAGCCCCAGATTTTATGTTGTTCTGGGGAGCTTGCAGAGCACTGGGGAAAGGCAGGCAGAGAATTCCCTGCTAGCACCTTCTCTGTGCCTGGGAAGCAGAAGTGTTCACATTGCTTCGCAGAATCGCTTTTGTGCAGAAAACAGTAACACTTGTTCAGAACGAAAGAAAGCACAGAGCCCCAGATTTTATGTTGTGCTGGAGAGCTTGCAGAGCACTGGGGAAAGGCAGGCAGAGAATTCCCTGCTAGCACCTTCTCTGTGCCTGGGAAGCAGAAGTGTTCACATTGCTTCGCAGAATCGCTTTTGTGCAGAAAACAGTAACACTTGTTCAGAACAAAAGAAAGCACAGAGCCCCAGATTTTATGTTGTCCTGGAGAGCTTGCAGAGCACTGGGGAAAGGCAGGCAGAGAATTCCCTGCTAGCACCTTCTCTGTGCCTGGGAAGCAGAAGTGTTCACATTGCTTCGCAGAATCGCTTTTGTGCAGAAAACAGTAACACTTGTTCAGAACGAAAGAAAGCACAGAGCCCCAGATTTTATGTTGTCCTGGAGAGCTTGCAGAGCACTGGGGAAAGGCAGGCAGAGAATTCCCTGCTAGCACCTTCTCTGTGCCTGGGAAGCACAAGTGTTCACATTGCTTTGCAGAATCGCTTTTGTGCAGAAAACAGTAACACTTGTTCAGAACGAAAGAAAGCACAGAGCCCCAGATTTTATGTTGTCCTGGAGAGCTTGCAGAGCACTGGGGAAAGGCAGGCAGAGAATTCCCTGCTAGCACCTTCTCTGTGCCTGGGAAGCACAAGTGTTCACATTGCTTCGCAGAATCGCTTTTGTGCAGAAAACAGTAACACTTGTTCAGAACGAAAGAAAGCACAGAGCCCCAGATTTTATGTTGTCCTGGAGAGCTTGCAGAGCACTGGGGAAAGGCAGGCAGAGAATTCCCTGCTAGCACCTTCTCTGTGCCTGGGAAGCACAAGTGTTCACATTGCTTCGCAGAATCGCTTTTGTGCAGAAAACAGTAACACTTGTTCAGAACGAAAGAAAGCACAGAGCCCCAGATTTTATGTTGTCCTGGAGAGCTTGCAGAGCACTGAGGAAGGCAGGCAGAGAATTCCCTGCTAGCACCTTCTCTGTGCCTGTTCACTTTTCTTCGCAGCATCGCTTTTGTGCAGAAAACAGTAACACTTGTTCAGAACGAAAGAAAGCACAGAGCCCCAGATTTTATGTTGTCCTGGAGAGCTTGCAGAGCACTGGGGAAAGGCAGGCAGAGAATTCCCTGCTAGCACCTTCTCTGTGCCTGGGAAGCAGAAGTGTTCACATTGCTTCGCAGAATCGCTTTTGTGCAGAAAACAGTAACACTTGTTCAGAATGAAAGAAAGCACAGAACCCCAGATTTTATGTTGTCCTGGAGAGCTTGCAGAGCACTGGGGAAAGGCAGGCAGAGAATTCCCTGCTAGCACCTTCTCTGTGCCTGTTCACATTGCTTCGCAGAATCGCTTTTGTGCAGAAAACAGTAACACTTGTTCAGAACGAAAGAAAGCACAGAGCCCCAGATTTTATGTTGTTCTGGGGAGCTTGCAGAGCACTGGGGAAAGGCAGGCAGAGAATTCCCTGCTAGCACCTTCTCTGTGCCTGGGAAGCAGAAGTGTTCACATTGCTTCGCAGAATCGCTTTTGTGCAGAAAACAGTAACACTTGTTCAGAACAAAAGAAAGCACAGAGCCCCAGATTTTATGTTGTCCTGGAGAGCTTGCAGAGCACTGGGGAAAGGCAGGCAGAGAATTCCCTGCTAGCACCTTCTCTGTGCCTGGGAAGCACAAGTGTTCACATTGCTTCGCAGAATCGCTTTTGTGCAGAAAACAGTAACACTTGTTCAGAACGAAAGAAAGCACAGAGCCCCAGATTTTATGTTGTCCTGGAGAGCTTGCAGAGCACTGGGGAAAGGCAGGCAGAGAATTCCCTGCTAGCACCTTCTCTGTGCCTGGGAAGCACAAGTGTTCACATTGCTTCGCAGAATCGCTTTTGTGCAGAAAACAGTAACACTTGTTCAGAACGAAAGAAAGCACAGAACCCCAGATTTTATGTTGTCCTGGAGAGCTTGCAGAGCACTGAGGAAGGCAGGCAGAGAATTCCCTGCTAGCACCTTCTCTGTGCCTGTTCACTTTTCTTCGCAGAATCGCTTTTGTGCAGAAAACAGTAACACTTGTTCAGAACGAAAGAAAGCACAGAGCCCCAGATTTTATGTTGTCCTGGAGAGCTTGCAGAGCACTGGGGAAAGGCAGGCAGAGAATTCCCTGCTAACACCTTCTCTGTGCCTGGGAAGCAGAAGTGTTCACATTGCTTCGCAGAATCGCTTTTGTGCAGAAAACAGTAACACTTGTTCAGAACGAAAGAAAGCACAGAGCCCCAGATTTTATGTTGTCCTGGAGAGCTTGCAGAGCACTGGGAAAAGGCAGGCAGAGAATTCCCTGCTAGCACCTTCTCTGTGCCTGTTCACATTGCTTCGCAGAATCGCTTTTGTGCAGAAAACAGTAACAGTTGTTCAGAACGAAAGAAAGCACAGAGCCCCAGATTTTATGTTGTCCTGGAGAGCTTGCAGAGCACTGGGGAAAGGCAGGCAGAGAATTCCCTGCTAGCACCTTCTCTGTGCCTGGGAAGCAGAAGTGTTCACATTACTTCGCAGAATCGCTTTTGTGCAGAAAACAGTAACACTTGTTCAGAATGAAAGAAAGCACAGAGCCCCAGATTTGCTGTTGTCCTGGAGAGCTTGCAGAGCACTGGGGAAAGGCAGGCAGAGAATTCCCTGCTAGCACCTTCTCTGTGCCTGGGAAGCACAAGTGTTCACATTGCTTCGCAGAATCGCTTTTGTGCAGAAAACAGTAACACTTGTTCAGAACGAAAGAAAGCACAGAGCCCCAGATTTGCTGTTGTCCTGGAGAGCTTGCAGAGCACTGGGGAAAGGCAGGCAGAGAATTCCCTGCTAGCACCTTCTCTGTGCCTGGGAAGCACAAGTGTTCACATTGCTTCGCAGAATCGCTTTTGTGCAGAAAACAGTAACACTTGTTCAGAACGAAAGAAAGCACAGAGCCCCAGATTTTATGTTGTCCTGGAGAGCTTGCAGAGCACTGGGGAAAGGCAGGCAGAGAATTCCCTGCTAGCACCTTCTCTGTGCCTGGGAAGCACAAGTGTTCACATTGCTTCGCAGAATCGCTTTTGTGCAGAAAACAGTAACACTTGTTCAGAACGAAAGAAAGCACAGAGCCCCAGATTTTATGTTGTCCTGGAGAGCTTGCAGAGCACTGGGGAAAGGCAGGCAGAGAATTCCCTGCTAGCACCTTCTCTGTGCCTGGGAAGCACAAGTGTTCACATTGCTTCGCAGAATCGCTTTTGTGCAGAAAACAGTAACACTTGTTCAGAATGAAAGAAAGCACAGAACCCCAGATTTTATGTTGTCCTGGAGAGCTTGCAGAGCACTGGGGAAAGGCAGGCAGAGAATTCCCTGCTAGCACCTTCTCTGTGCCTGTTCACATTGCTTCGCAGAATCGCTTTTGTGCAGAAAACAGTAACAGTTGTTCAGAACGAAAGAAAGCACAGAGCACCAGATTTTATGTTGTCCTGGAGAGTTTGCAGAGCACTGGGGAAAGGCAGGCAGAGAATTCCCTGCTAGCACCTTCTCTGTGCCTGGGAAGCAGAAGTGTTCACATTGCTTGGCAGAATCGCTTTTGTGCAGAAAACAGTAACACTTGTTCAGAACGAAAGAAAGCACAGAGCCCCAGATTTTATGTTGTCCTGGAGAGCTTGCAGAGCACTGGGGAAAGGCAGGCAGAGAATTCCCTGCTAGCACCTTCTCTGTGCCTGGGAAGCAGAAGTGTTCATATTGCTTCGCAGAATCGCTTTTGTGCAGAAAACAGTAACACTTGTTCAGAACGAAAGAAAGCACAGAGCCCCAGATTTTATGTTGTCCTGGAGAGCTTGCAGAGCACTGGGGAAAGGCAGGCAGAGAATTCCCTGCTAGCACCTTCTCTGTGCCTGGGAAGCAGAAGTGTTCACATTGCTTCGCAGAATCGCTTTTGTGCAGAAAACAGTAACACTTGTTCAGAATGAAAGAAAGCACAGAACCCCAGATTTTATGTTGTCCTGGAGAGCTTGCAGAGCACTGGGGAAAGGCAGGCAGAGAATTCCCTGCTAGCACCTTCTCTGTGCCTGTTCACATTGCTTCGCAGAATCGCTTTTGTGCAGAAAACAGTAACACTTGTTCAGAACGAAAGAAAGCACAGAGCCCCAGATTTTATGTTGTCCTGGAGAGCTTGCAGAGCACTGGGGAAAGGCAGGCAGAGAATTCCCTGCTAGCACCTTCTCTGTGCCTGGGAAGCACAAGTGTTCACATTGCTTTGCAGAATCGCTTTTGTGCAGAAAACAGTAACACTTGTTCAGAACGAAAGAAAGCACAGAGCCCCAGATTTTATGTTGTCCTGGAGAGCTTGCAGAGCACTGGGGAAAGGCAGGCAGAGAATTCCCTGCTAGCACCTTCTCTGTGCCTGGGAAGCAGAAGTGTTCACATTGCTTCGCAGAATCGCTTTTGTGCAGAAAACAGTAACACTTGTTCAGAACGAAAGAAAGCACAGAGCCCCAGATTTTATGTTGTCCTGGAGAGCTTGCAGAGCACTGGGGAAAGGCAGGCAGAGAATTCCCTGCTAGCACCTTCTCTGTGCCTGGGAAGCAGAAGTGTTCACATTGCTTGGCAGAATCGCTTTTGTGCAGAAAACAGTAACACTTGTTCAGAACGAAAGAAAGCACAGAGCCCCAGATTTTATGTTGTCCTGGAGAGCTTGCAGAGCACTGGGGAAAGGCAGGCAGAGAATTCCCTGCTAGCACCTTCTCTGTGCCTGGGAAGCACAAGTGTTCACATTGCTTCGCAGAATCGCTTTTGTGCAGAAAACAGTAACACTTGTTCAGAATGAAAGAAAGCACAGAACCCCAGATTTTATGTTGTCCTGGAGAGCTTGCAGAGCACTGGGGAAAGGCAGGCAGAGAATTCCCTGCTAGCACCTTCTCTGTGCCTGTTCACATTGCTTCGCAGAATCGCTTTTGTGCAGAAAACAGTAACACTTGTTCAGAACGAAAGAAAGCACAGAGCACCAGATTTTATGTTGTCCTGGAGAGTTTGCAGAGCACTGGGGAAAGGCAGGCAGAGAATTCCCTGCTAGCACCTTCTCTGTGCCTGGGAAGCAGAAGTGTTCACATTGCTTCGCAGAATCGCTTTTGTGCAGAAAACAGTAACACTTGTTCAGAACGAAAGAAAGCACAGAGCCCCAGATTTTATGTTGTCCTGGAGAGCTTGCAGAGCACTGGGGAAAGGCAGGCAGAGAATTCCCTGCTAGCACCTTCTCTGTGCCTGGGAAGCAGAAGTGTTCACATTGCTTCGCAGAATCGCTTTTGTGCAGAAAACAGTAACACTTGTTCAGAATGAAAGAAAGCACAAAACCCCAGATTTTATGTTGTCCTGGAGAGCTTGCAGAGCACTGGGGAAAGGCAGGCAGAGAATTCCCTGCTAGCACCTTCTCTGTGCCTGTTCACATTGCTTCGCAGAATCGCTTTTGTGCAGAAAACAGTAACACTTGTTCAGAACGAAAGAAAGCACAGAGCCCCAGATTTTATGTTGTTCTGGGGAGCTTGCAGAGCACTGGGGAAAGGCAGGCAGAGAATTCCCTGCTAGCACCTTCTCTGTGCCTGGGAAGCAGAAGTGTTCACATTGCTTCGCAGAATCGCTTTTGTGCAGAAAACAGTAACACTTGTTCAGAACGAAAGAAAGCACAGAGCCCCAGATTTTATGTTGTGCTGGAGAGCTTGCAGAGCACTGGGGAAAGGCAGGCAGAGAATTCCCTGCTAGCACCTTCTCTGTGCCTGGGAAGCAGAAGTGTTCACATTGCTTCGCAGAATCGCTTTTGTGCAGAAAACAGTAACACTTGTTCAGAACAAAAGAAAGCACAGAGCCCCAGATTTTATGTTGTCCTGGAGAGCTTGCAGAGCACTGGGGAAAGGCAGGCAGAGAATTCCCTGCTAGCACCTTCTCTGTGCCTGGGAAGCAGAAGTGTTCACATTGCTTCGCAGAATCGCTTTTGTGCAGAAAACAGTAACACTTGTTCAGAACGAAAGAAAGCACAGAGCCCCAGATTTTATGTTGTCCTGGAGAGCTTGCAGAGCACTGGGGAAAGGCAGGCAGAGAATTCCCTGCTAGCACCTTCTCTGTGCCTGGGAAGCACAAGTGTTCACATTGCTTTGCAGAATCGCTTTTGTGCAGAAAACAGTAACACTTGTTCAGAACGAAAGAAAGCACAGAGCCCCAGATTTTATGTTGTCCTGGAGAGCTTGCAGAGCACTGGGGAAAGGCAGGCAGAGAATTCCCTGCTAGCACCTTCTCTGTGCCTGGGAAGCACAAGTGTTCACATTGCTTCGCAGAATCGCTTTTGTGCAGAAAACAGTAACACTTGTTCAGAACGAAAGAAAGCACAGAGCCCCAGATTTTATGTTGTCCTGGAGAGCTTGCAGAGCACTGGGGAAAGGCAGGCAGAGAATTCCCTGCTAGCACCTTCTCTGTGCCTGGGAAGCACAAGTGTTCACATTGCTTCGCAGAATCGCTTTTGTGCAGAAAACAGTAACACTTGTTCAGAACGAAAGAAAGCACAGAACCCCAGATTTTATGTTGTCCTGGAGAGCTTGCAGAGCACTGAGGAAGGCAGGCAGAGAATTCCCTGCTAGCACCTTCTCTGTGCCTGTTCACTTTTCTTCGCAGCATCGCTTTTGTGCAGAAAACAGTAACACTTGTTCAGAACGAAAGAAAGCACAGAGCCCCAGATTTTATGTTGTCCTGGAGAGCTTGCAGAGCACTGGGGAAAGGCAGGCAGAGAATTCCCTGCTAGCACCTTCTCTGTGCCTGGGAAGCAGAAGTGTTCACATTGCTTCGCAGAATCGCTTTTGTGCAGAAAACAGTAACACTTGTTCAGAATGAAAGAAAGCACAGAACCCCAGATTTTATGTTGTCCTGGAGAGCTTGCAGAGCACTGGGGAAAGGCAGGCAGAGAATTCCCTGCTAGCACCTTCTCTGTGCCTGTTCACATTGCTTCGCAGAATCGCTTTTGTGCAGAAAACAGTAACACTTGTTCAGAACGAAAGAAAGCACAGAGCCCCAGATTTTATGTTGTTCTGGGGAGCTTGCAGAGCACTGGGGAAAGGCAGGCAGAGAATTCCCTGCTAGCACCTTCTCTGTGCCTGGGAAGCAGAAGTGTTCACATTGCTTCGCAGAATCGCTTTTGTGCAGAAAACAGTAACACTTGTTCAGAACGAAAGAAAGCACAGAGCCCCAGATTTTATGTTGTGCTGGAGAGCTTGCAGAGCACTGGGGAAAGGCAGGCAGAGAATTCCCTGCTAGCACCTTCTCTGTGCCTGGGAAGCAGAAGTGTTCACATTGCTTCGCAGAATCGCTTTTGTGCAGAAAACAGTAACACTTGTTCAGAACAAAAGAAAGCACAGAGCCCCAGATTTTATGTTGTCCTGGAGAGCTTGCAGAGCACTGGGGAAAGGCAGGCAGAGAATTCCCTGCTAGCACCTTCTCTGTGCCTGGGAAGCAGAAGTGTTCACATTGCTTCGCAGAATCGCTTTTGTGCAGAAAACAGTAACACTTGTTCAGAACGAAAGAAAGCACAGAGCCCCAGATTTTATGTTGTCCTGGAGAGCTTGCAGAGCACTGGGGAAAGGCAGGCAGAGAATTCCCTGCTAGCACCTTCTCTGTGCCTGGGAAGCAGAAGTGTTCACATTGCTTCGCAGAATCGCTTTTGTGCAGAAAACAGTAACACTTGTTCAGAACGAAAGAAAGCACAGAGCCCCAGATTTTATGTTGTCCTGGAGAGCTTGCAGAGCACTGGGGAAAGGCAGGCAGAGAATTCCCTGCTAGCACCTTCTCTGTGCCTGGGAAGCACAAGTGTTCACATTGCTTCGCAGAATCGCTTTTGTGCAGAAAACAGTAACACTTGTTCAGAACGAAAGAAAGCACAGAACCCCAGATTTTATGTTGTCCTGGAGAGCTTGCAGAGCACTGAGGAAGGCAGGCAGAGAATTCCCTGCTAGCACCTTCTCTGTGCCTGTTCACTTTTCTTCGCAGAATCGCTTTTGTGCAGAAAACAGTAACACTTGTTCAGAACGAAAGAAAGCACAGAGCCCCAGATTTTATGTTGTCCTGGAGAGCTTGCAGAGCACTGGGAAAAGGCAGGCAGAGAATTCCCTGCTAGCACCTTCTCTGTGCCTGTTCACATTGCTTCGCAGAATCGCTTTTGTGCAGAAAACAGTAACAGTTGTTCAGAACGAAAGAAAGCACAGAGCCCCAGATTTTATGTTGTCCTGGAGAGCTTGCAGAGCACTGGGGAAAGGCAGGCAGAGAATTCCCTGCTAGCACCTTCTCTGTGCCTGGGAAGCAGAAGTGTTCACATTACTTCGCAGAATCGCTTTTGTGCAGAAAACAGTAACACTTGTTCAGAATGAAAGAAAGCACAGAGCCCCAGATTTGCTGTTGTCCTGGAGAGCTTGCAGAGCACTGGGGAAAGGCAGGCAGAGAATTCCCTGCTAGCACCTTCTCTGTGCCTGGGAAGCAGAAGTGTTCACATTGCTTGGCAGAATCGCTTTTGTGCAGAAAACAGTAACACTTGTTCAGAACGAAAGAAAGCACAGAGCCCCAGATTTTATGTTGTCCTGGAGAGCTTGCAGAGCACTGGGGAAAGGCAGGCAGAGAATTCCCTGCTAGCACCTTCTCTGTGCCTGGGAAGCAGAAGTGTTCACATTGCTTCGCAGAATCGCTTTTGTGCAGAAAACAGTAACACTTGTTCAGAACGAAAGAAAGCACAGAGCCCCAGATTTTATGTTGTCCTGGAGAGCTTGCAGAGCACTGGGGAAAGGCAGGCAGAGAATTCCCTGCTAGCACCTTCTCTGTGCCTGGGAAGCACAAGTGTTCACATTGCTTCGCAGAATCGCTTTTGTGCAGAAAACAGTAACACTTGTTCAGAATGAAAGAAAGCACAGAACCCCAGATTTTATGTTGTCCTGGAGAGCTTGCAGAGCACTGGGGAAAGGCAGGCAGAGAATTCCCTGCTAGCACCTTCTCTGTGCCTGTTCACATTGCTTCGCAGAATCGCTTTTGTGCAGAAAACAGTAACACTTGTTCAGAACGAAAGAAAGCACAGAGCACCAGATTTTATGTTGTCCTGGAGAGTTTGCAGAGCACTGGGGAAAGGCAGGCAGAGAATTCCCTGCTAGCACCTTCTCTGTGCCTGGGAAGCAGAAGTGTTCACATTGCTTCGCAGAATCGCTTTTGTGCAGAAAACAGTAACACTTGTTCAGAACGAAAGAAAGCACAGAGCCCCAGATTTTATGTTGTCCTGGAGAGCTTGCAGAGCACTGGGGAAAGGCAGGCAGAGAATTCCCTGCTAGCACCTTCTCTGTGCCTGGGAAGCAGAAGTGTTCATATTGCTTCGCAGAATCGCTTTTGTGCAGAAAACAGTAACACTTGTTCAGAACGAAAGAAAGCACAGAGCCCCAGATTTTATGTTGTCCTGGAGAGCTTGCAGAGCACTGGGGAAAGGCAGGCAGAGAATTCCCTGCTAGCACCTTCTCTGTGCCTGGGAAGCACAAGTGTTCACATTGCTTTGCAGAATCGCTTTTGTGCAGAAAACAGTAACACTTGTTCAGAACGAAAGAAAGCACAGAGCCCCAGATTTTATGTTGTCCTGGAGAGCTTGCAGAGCACTGGGGAAAGGCAGGCAGAGAATTCCCTGCTAGCACCTTCTCTGTGCCTGGGAAGCAGAAGTGTTCACATTGCTTCGCAGAATCACTTTTGTGCAGAAAACAGTAACACTTGTTCAGAACGAAAGAAAGCACAGAGCCCCAGATTTTATGTTGTCCTGGAGAGCTTGCAGAGCACTGGGGAAAGGCAGGCAGAGAATTCCCTGCTAGCACCTTCTCTGTGCCTGGGAAGCAGAAGTGTTCACATTGCTTGGCAGAATCGCTTTTGTGCAGAAAACAGTAACACTTGTTCAGAACGAAAGAAAGCACAGAGCCCCAGATTTTATGTTGTCCTGGAGAGCTTGCAGAGCACTGGGGAAAGGCAGGCAGAGAATTCCCTGCTAGCACCTTCTCTGTGCCTGGGAAGCACAAGTGTTCACATTGCTTCGCAGAATCGCTTTTGTGCAGAAAACAGTAACACTTGTTCAGAATGAAAGAAAGCACAGAACCCCAGATTTTATGTTGTCCTGGAGAGCTTGCAGAGCACTGGGGAAAGGCAGGCAGAGAATTCCCTGCTAGCACCTTCTCTGTGCCTGTTCACATTGCTTCGCAGAATCGCTTTTGTGCAGAAAACAGTAACACTTGTTCAGAACGAAAGAAAGCACAGAGCACCAGATTTTATGTTGTCCTGGAGAGTTTGCAGAGCACTGGGGAAAGGCAGGCAGAGAATTCCCTGCTAGCACCTTCTCTGTGCCTGGGAAGCAGAAGTGTTCACATTGCTTCGCAGAATCGCTTTTGTGCAGAAAACAGTAACACTTGTTCAGAACGAAAGAAAGCACAGAGCCCCAGATTTTATGTTGTCCTGGAGAGCTTGCAGAGCACTGGGGAAAGGCAGGCAGAGAATTCCCTGCTAGCACCTTCTCTGTGCCTGGGAAGCAGAAGTGTTCACATTGCTTCGCAGAATCGCTTTTGTGCAGAAAACAGTAACACTTGTTCAGAACGAAAGAAAGCACAGAGCCCCAGATTTTATGTTGTCCTGGAGAGCTTGCAGAGCACTGGGGAAAGGCAGGCAGAGAATTCCCTGCTAGCACCTTCTCTGTGCCTGTTCACATTGCTTCGCAGAATCGCTTTTGTGCAGAAAACAGTAACAGTTGTTCAGAACGAAAGAAAGCACAGAGCACCAGATTTTATGTTGTCCTGGAGAGTTTGCAGAGCACTGGGGAAAGGCAGGCAGAGAATTCCCTGCTAGCACCTTCTCTGTGCCTGGGAAGCAGAAGTGTTCACATTGCTTCGCAGAATCGCTTTTGTGCAGAAAACAGTAACACTTGTTCAGAACGAAAGAAAGCACAGAGCCCCAGATTTTATGTTGTCCTGGAGAGCTTGCAGAGCACTGGGGAAAGGCAGGCAGAGAATTCCCTGCTAGCACCTTCTCTGTGCCTGGGAAGCAGAAGTGTTCACATTGCTTGGCAGAATCGCTTTTGTGCAGAAAACAGTAACACTTGTTCAGAACGAAAGAAAGCACAGAGCCCCAGATTTTATGTTGTCCTGGAGAGCTTGCAGAGCACTGGGGAAAGGCAGGCAGAGAATTCCCTGCTAGCACCTTCTCTGTGCCTGGGAAGCAGAAGTGTTCACATTGCTTGGCAGAATCGCTTTTGTGCAGAAAACAGTAACACTTGTTCAGAACGAAAGAAAGCACAGAGCCCCAGATTTTATGTTGTTCTGGAGAGCTTGCAGAGCACTGGGGAAAGGCAGGCAGAGAATTCCCTGCTAGCACCTTCTCTGTGCCTGGGAAGCACAAGTGTTCATATTGCTTCGCAGAATCGCTTTTGTGCAGAAAACAGTAACACTTGTTCAGAACGAAAGAAAGCACAGAGCCCCAGATTTTATGTTGTCCTGGAGAGCTTGCAGAGCACTGGGGAAAGGCAGGCAGAGAATTCCCTGCTAGCACCTTCTCTGTGCCTGGGAAGCAGAAGTGTTCACATTGCTTCGCAGAATCGCTTTTGTGCAGAAAACAGTAACACTTGTTCAGAATGAAAGAAAGCACAGAACCCCAGATTTTATGTTGTCCTGGAGAGCTTGCAGAGCACTGGGGAAAGGCAGGCAGAGAATTCCCTGCTAGCACCTTCTCTGTGCCTGTTCACATTGCTTCGCAGAATCGCTTTTGTGCAGAAAACAGTAACACTTGTTCAGAACGAAAGAAAGCACAGAGCCCCAGATTTTATGTTGTCCTGGAGAGCTTGCAGAGCACTGGGGAAAGGCAGGCAGAGAATTCCCTGCTAGCACCTTCTCTGTGCCTGGGAATCACAAGTGTTCACATTGCTTTGCAGAATCGCTTTTGTGCAGAAAACAGTAACACTTGTTCAGAACGAAAGAAAGCACAGAGCCCCAGATTTTATGTTGTCCTGGAGAGCTTGCAGAGCACTGGGGAAAGGCAGGCAGAGAATTCCCTGCTAGCACCTTCTCTGTGCCTGGGAAGCAGAAGTGTTCACATTGCTTCGCAGAATCGCTTTTGTGCAGAAAACAGTAACACTTGTTCAGAACGAAAGAAAGCACAGAGCCCCAGATTTTATGTTGTCCTGGAGAGCTTGCAGAGCACTGGGGAAAGGCAGGCAGAGAATTCCCTGCTAGCACCTTCTCTGTGCCTGGGAAGCACAAGTGTTCACATTGCTTCGCAGAATCGCTTTTGTGCAGAAAACAGTAACACTTGTTCAGAACGAAAGAAAGCACAGAACCCCAGATTTTATGTTGTCCTGGAGAGCTTGCAGAGCACTGAGGAAGGCAGGCAGAGAATTCCCTGCTAGCACCTTCTCTGTGCCTGTTCACTTTTCTTCGCAGAATCGCTTTTGTGCAGAAAACAGTAACACTTGTTCAGAACGAAAGAAAGCACAGAGCCCCAGATTTTATGTTGTCCTGGAGAGCTTGCAGAGCACTGGGGAAAGGCAGGCAGAGAATTCCCTGCTAGCACCTTCTCTGTGCCTGGGAAGCAGAAGTGTTCACATTGCTTCGCAGAATCGCTTTTGTGCAGAAAACAGTAACACTTGTTCAGAACGAAAGAAAGCACAGAGCCCCAGATTTTATGTTGTCCTGGAGAGCTTGCAGAGCACTGGGAAAAGGCAGGCAGAGAATTCCCTGCTAGCACCTTCTCTGTGCCTGTTCACATTGCTTCGCAGAATCGCTTTTGTGCAGAAAACAGTAACACTTGTTCAGAACGAAAGAAAGCACAGAGCCCCAGATTTTATGTTGTCCTGGAGAGCTTGCAGAGCACTGGGGAAAGGCAGGCAGAGAATTCCCTGCTAGCACCTTCTCTGTGCCTGGGAAGCATAAGTGTTCACATTACTTCGCAGAATCGCTTTTGTGCAGAAAACAGTAACACTTGTTCAGAATGAAAGAAAGCACAGAGCCCCAGATTTGCTGTTGTCCTGGAGAGCTTGCAGAGCACTGGGGAAAGGCAGGCAGAGAATTCCCTGCTAGCACCTTCTCTGTGCCTGGGAAGCACAAGTGTTCACATTGCTTCGCAGAATCGCTTTTGTGCAGAAAACAGTAACACTTGTTCAGAATGAAAGAAAGCACAGAGCCCCAGATTTGCTGTTGTCCTGGAGAGCTTGCAGAGCACTGGGGAAAGGCAGGCAGAGAATTCCCTGCTAGCACCTTCTCTGTGCCTGGGAAGCACAAGTGTTCACATTGCTTGGCAGAATCGCTTTTGTGCAGAAAACAGTAACACTTGTTCAGAACGAAAGAAAGCACAGAGCCCCAGATTTTATGTTGTCCTGGAGAGCTTGCAGAGCACTGGGGAAAGGCAGGCAGAGAATTCCCTGCTAGCACCTTCTCTGTGCCTGGGAAGCAGAAGTGTTCACATTGCTTCGCAGAATCGCTTTTGTGCAGAAAACAGTAACACTTGTTCAGAACGAAAGAAAGCACAGAGCCCCAGATTTTATGTTGTGCTGGAGAGCTTGCAGAGCACTGGGGAAAGGCAGGCAGAGAATTCCCTGCTAGCACCTTCTCTGTGCCTGGGAAGCAGAAGTGTTCACATTGCTTCGCAGAATCGCTTTTGTGCAGAAAACAGTAACACTTGTTCAGAACAAAAGAAAGCACAGAGCCCCAGATTTTATGTTGTCCTGGAGAGCTTGCAGAGCACTGGGGAAAGGCAGGCAGAGAATTCCCTGCTAGCACCTTCTCTGTGCCTGGGAAGCAGAAGTGTTCACATTGCTTCGCAGAATCGCTTTTGTGCAGAAAACAGTAACACTTGTTCAGAACGAAAGAAAGCACAGAGCCCCAGATTTTATGTTGTCCTGGAGAGCTTGCAGAGCACTGGGGAAAGGCAGGCAGAGAATTCCCTGCTAGCACCTTCTCTGTGCCTGGGAAGCAGAAGTGTTCACATTGCTTCGCAGAATCGCTTTTGTGCAGAAAACAGTAACACTTGTTCAGAACGAAAGAAAGCACAGAGCCCCAGATTTTATGTTGTCCTGGAGAGCTTGCAGAGCACTGGGGAAAGGCAGGCAGAGAATTCCCTGCTAGCACCTTCTCTGTGCCTGGGAAGCAGAAGTGTTCACATTGCTTCGCAGAATCGCTTTTGTGCAGAAAACAGTAACACTTGTTCAGAACGAAAGAAAGCACAGAGCCCCAGATTTTATGTTGTCCTGGAGAGCTTGCAGAGCACTGGGGAAAGGCAGGCAGAGAATTCCCTGCTAGCACCTTCTCTGTGCCTGGGAAGCACAAGTGTTCACATTGCTTCGCAGAATCGCTTTTGTGCAGAAAACAGTAACACTTGTTCAGAATGAAAGAAAGCACAGAACCCCAGATTTTATGTTGTCCTGGAGAGCTTGCAGAGCACTGGGGAAAGGCAGGCAGAGAATTCCCTGCTAGCACCTTCTCTGTGCCTGTTCACATTGCTTCGCAGAATCGCTTTTGTGCAGAAAACAGTAACACTTGTTCAGAACGAAAGAAAGCACAGAGCACCAGATTTTATGTTGTCCTGGAGAGTTTGCAGAGCACTGGGGAAAGGCAGGCAGAGAATTCCCTGCTAGCACCTTCTCTGTGCCTGGGAAGCAGAAGTGTTCACATTGCTTCGCAGAATCGCTTTTGTGCAGAAAACAGTAACACTTGTTCAGAACGAAAGAAAGCACAGAGCCCCAGATTTTATGTTGTCCTGGAGAGCTTGCAGAGCACTGGGGAAAGGCAGGCAGAGAATTCCCTGCTAGCACCTTCTCTGTGCCTGGGAAGCAGAAGTGTTCATATTGCTTCGCAGAATCGCTTTTGTGCAGAAAACAGTAACACTTGTTCAGAACGAAAGAAAGCACAGAGCCCCAGATTTTATGTTGTCCTGGAGAGCTTGCAGAGCACTGGGGAAAGGCAGGCAGAGAATTCCCTGCTAGCACCTTCTCTGTGCCTGGGAAGCACAAGTGTTCACATTGCTTTGCAGAATCGCTTTTGTGCAGAAAACAGTAACACTTGTTCAGAACGAAAGAAAGCACAGAGCCCCAGATTTTATGTTGTCCTGGAGAGCTTGCAGAGCACTGGGGAAAGGCAGGCAGAGAATTCCCTGCTAGCACCTTCTCTGTGCCTGGGAAGCAGAAGTGTTCACATTGCTTCGCAGAATCACTTTTGTGCAGAAAACAGTAACACTTGTTCAGAACGAAAGAAAGCACAGAGCCCCAGATTTTATGTTGTCCTGGAGAGCTTGCAGAGCACTGGGGAAAGGCAGGCAGAGAATTCCCTGCTAGCACCTTCTCTGTGCCTGGGAAGCAGAAGTGTTCACATTGCTTGGCAGAATCGCTTTTGTGCAGAAAACAGTAACACTTGTTCAGAACGAAAGAAAGCACAGAGCCCCAGATTTTATGTTGTCCTGGAGAGCTTGCAGAGCACTGGGGAAAGGCAGGCAGAGAATTCCCTGCTAGCACCTTCTCTGTGCCTGGGAAGCACAAGTGTTCACATTGCTTCGCAGAATCGCTTTTGTGCAGAAAACAGTAACACTTGTTCAGAATGAAAGAAAGCACAGAACCCCAGATTTTATGTTGTCCTGGAGAGCTTGCAGAGCACTGGGGAAAGGCAGGCAGAGAATTCCCTGCTAGCACCTTCTCTGTGCCTGTTCACATTGCTTCGCAGAATCGCTTTTGTGCAGAAAACAGTAACACTTGTTCAGAACGAAAGAAAGCACAGAGCCCCAGATTTTATGTTGTCCTGGAGAGTTTGCAGAGCACTGGGGAAAGGCAGGCAGAGAATTCCCTGCTAGCACCTTCTCTGTGCCTGGGAAGCAGAAGTGTTCACATTGCTTCGCAGAATCGCTTTTGTGCAGAAAACAGTAACACTTGTTCAGAACGAAAGAAAGCACAGAGCCCCAGATTTTATGTTGTCCTGGAGAGCTTGCAGAGCACTGGGGAAAGGCAGGCAGAGAATTCCCTGCTAGCACCTTCTCTGTGCCTGGGAAGCAGAAGTGTTCACATTGCTTCGCAGAATCGCTTTTGTGCAGAAAACAGTAACACTTGTTCAGAACGAAAGAAAGCACAGAGCCCCAGATTTTATGTTGTCCTGGAGAGCTTGCAGAGCACTGGGGAAAGGCAGGCAGAGAATTCCCTGCTAGCACCTTCTCTGTGCCTGTTCACATTGCTTCGCAGAATCGCTTTTGTGCAGAAAACAGTAACAGTTGTTCAGAACGAAAGAAAGCACAGAGCACCAGATTTTATGTTGTCCTGGAGAGTTTGCAGAGCACTGGGGAAAGGCAGGCAGAGAATTCCCTGCTAGCACCTTCTCTGTGCCTGGGAAGCAGAAGTGTTCACATTGCTTCGCAGAATCGCTTTTGTGCAGAAAACAGTAACACTTGTTCAGAACGAAAGAAAGCACAGAGCCCCAGATTTTATGTTGTCCTGGAGAGCTTGCAGAGCACTGGGGAAAGGCAGGCAGAGAATTCCCTGCTAGCACCTTCTCTGTGCCTGGGAAGCAGAAGTGTTCACATTGCTTGGCAGAATCGCTTTTGTGCAGAAAACAGTAACACTTGTTCAGAACGAAAGAAAGCACAGAGCCCCAGATTTTATGTTGTCCTGGAGAGCTTGCAGAGCACTGGGGAAAGGCAGGCAGAGAATTCCCTGCTAGCACCTTCTCTGTGCCTGGGAAGCAGAAGTGTTCACATTGCTTGGCAGAATCGCTTTTGTGCAGAAAACAGTAACACTTGTTCAGAACGAAAGAAAGCACAGAGCCCCAGATTTTATGTTGTTCTGGAGAGCTTGCAGAGCACTGGGGAAAGGCAGGCAGAGAATTCCCTGCTAGCACCTTCTCTGTGCCTGGGAAGCACAAGTGTTCATATTGCTTCGCAGAATCGCTTTTGTGCAGAAAACAGTAACACTTGTTCAGAACGAAAGAAAGCACAGAGCCCCAGATTTTATGTTGTCCTGGAGAGCTTGCAGAGCACTGGGGAAAGGCAGGCAGAGAATTCCCTGCTAGCACCTTCTCTGTGCCTGGGAAGCAGAAGTGTTCACATTGCTTCGCAGAATCGCTTTTGTGCAGAAAACAGTAACACTTGTTCAGAATGAAAGAAAGCACAGAACCCCAGATTTTATGTTGTCCTGGAGAGCTTGCAGAGCACTGGGGAAAGGCAGGCAGAGAATTCCCTGCTAGCACCTTCTCTGTGCCTGTTCACATTGCTTCGCAGAATCGCTTTTGTGCAGAAAACAGTAACACTTGTTCAGAACGAAAGAAAGCACAGAGCCCCAGATTTTATGTTGTCCTGGAGAGCTTGCAGAGCACTGGGGAAAGGCAGGCAGAGAATTCCCTGCTAGCACCTTCTCTGTGCCTGGGAAGCACAAGTGTTCACATTGCTTTGCAGAATCGCTTTTGTGCAGAAAACAGTAACACTTGTTCAGAACGAAAGAAAGCACAGAGCCCCAGATTTTATGTTGTCCTGGAGAGCTTGCAGAGCACTGGGGAAAGGCAGGCAGAGAATTCCCTGCTAGCACCTTCTCTGTGCCTGGGAAGCAGAAGTGTTCACATTGCTTCGCAGAATCGCTTTTGTGCAGAAAACAGTAACACTTGTTCAGAACGAAAGAAAGCACAGAGCCCCAGATTTTATGTTGTCCTGGAGAGCTTGCAGAGCACTGGGGAAAGGCAGGCAGAGAATTCCCTGCTAGCACCTTCTCTGTGCCTGGGAAGCACAAGTGTTCACATTGCTTCGCAGAATCGCTTTTGTGCAGAAAACAGTAACACTTGTTCAGAACGAAAGAAAGCACAGAACCCCAGATTTTATGTTGTCCTGGAGAGCTTGCAGAGCACTGAGGAAGGCAGGCAGAGAATTCCCTGCTAGCACCTTCTCTGTGCCTGTTCACTTTTCTTCGCAGAATCGCTTTTGTGCAGAAAACAGTAACACTTGTTCAGAACGAAAGAAAGCACAGAGCCCCAGATTTTATGTTGTCCTGGAGAGCTTGCAGAGCACTGGGGAAAGGCAGGCAGAGAATTCCCTGCTAGCACCTTCTCTGTGCCTGGGAAGCACAAGTGTTCACATTGCTTCGCAGAATCGCTTTTGTGCAGAAAACAGTAACACTTGTTCAGAATGAAAGAAAGCACAGAGCCCCAGATTTGCTGTTGTCCTGGAGAGCTTGCAGAGCACTGGGGAAAGGCAGGCAGAGAATTCCCTGCTAGCACCTTCTCTGTGCCTGGGAAGCACAAGTGTTCACATTGCTTGGCAGAATCGCTTTTGTGCAGAAAACAGTAACACTTGTTCAGAACGAAAGAAAGCACAGAGCCCCAGATTTTATGTTGTCCTGGAGAGCTTGCAGAGCACTGGGGAAAGGCAGGCAGAGAATTCCCTGCTAGCACCTTCTCTGTGCCTGGGAAGCAGAAGTGTTCACATTGCTTCGCAGAATCGCTTTTGTGCAGAAAACAGTAACACTTGTTCAGAACGAAAGAAAGCACAGAGCCCCAGATTTGCTGTTGTCCTGGAGAGCTTGCAGAGCACTGGGGAAAGGCAGGCAGAGAATTCCCTGCTAGCACCTTCTCTGTGCCTGGGAAGCAGAAGTGTTCACATTGCTTGGCAGAATCGCTTTTGTGCAGAAAACAGTAACACTTGTTCAGAACGAAAGAAAGCACAGAGCCCCAGATTTTATGTTGTCCTGGAGAGCTTGCAGAGCACTGGGGAAAGGCAGGCAGAGAATTCCCTGCTAGCACCTTCTCTGTGCCTGGGAAGCAGAAGTGTTCACATTGCTTCGCAGAATCGCTTTTGTGCAGAAAACAGTAACACTTGTTCAGAACGAAAGAAAGCACAGAGCCCCAGATTTTATGTTGTCCTGGAGAGCTTGCAGAGCACTGGGGAAAGGCAGGCAGAGAATTCCCTGCTAGCACCTTCTCTGTGCCTGGGAAGCACAAGTGTTCACATTGCTTCGCAGAATCGCTTTTGTGCAGAAAACAGTAACACTTGTTCAGAACGAAAGAAAGCACAGAGCCCCAGATTTTATGTTGTCCTGGAGAGCTTGCAGAGCACTGGGGAAAGGCAGGCAGAGAATTCCCTGCTAGCACCTTCTCTGTGCCTGTTCACATTGCTTCGCAGAATCGCTTTTGTGCAGAAAACAGTAACACTTGTTCAGAACGAAAGAAAGCACAGAGCCCCAGATTTTATGTTGTCCTGGAGAGCTTGCAGAGCACTGGGGAAAGGCAGGCAGAGAATTCCCTGCTAGCACCTTCTCTGTGCCTGGGAAGCAGAAGTGTTCACATTGCTTTGCAGAATCGCTTTTGTGCAGAAAACAGTAACACTTGTTCAGAACGAAAGAAAGCACAGAGCCCCAGATTTTATGTTGTCCTGGAGAGCTTGCAGAGCACTGGGGAAAGGCAGGCAGAGAATTCCCTGCTAGCACCTTCTCTGTGCCTGGGAAGCACAAGTGTTCACATTGCTTCGCAGAATCGCTTTTGTGCAGAAAACAGTAACACTTGTTCAGAACGAAAGAAAGCACAGAACCCCAGATTTTATGTTGTCCTGGAGAGCTTGCAGAGCACTGAGGAAGGCAGGCAGAGAATTCCCTGCTAGCACCTTCTCTGTGCCTGTTCACTTTTCTTCGCAGAATCGCTTTTGTGCAGAAAACAGTAACACTTGTTCAGAACGAAAGAAAGCACAGAGCCCCAGATTTTATGTTGTCCTGGAGAGCTTGCAGAGCACTGGGGAAAGGCAGGCAGAGAATTCCCTGCTAGCACCTTCTCTGTGCCTGGGAAGCAGAAGTGTTCACATTGCTTCGCAGAATCGCTTTTGTGCAGAAAACAGTAACACTTGTTCAGAACGAAAGAAAGCACAGAGCCCCAGATTTTATGTTGTCCTGGAGAGCTTGCAGAGCACTGGGAAAAGGCAGGCAGAGAATTCCCTGCTAGCACCTTCTCTGTGCCTGTTCACATTGCTTCGCAGAATCGCTTTTGTGCAGAAAACAGTAACAGTTGTTCAGAACGAAAGAAAGCACAGAGCCCCAGATTTTATGTTGTCCTGGAGAGCTTGCAGAGCACTGGGGAAAGGCAGGCAGAGAATTCCCTGCTAGCACCTTCTCTGTGCCTGGGAAGCAGAAGTGTTCACATTGCTTCGCAGAATCGCTTTTGTGCAGAAAACAGTAACACTTGTTCAGAACGAAAGAAAGCACAGAGCCCCAGATTTGCTGTTTTCCTGGAGAGCTTGCAGAGCACTGGGGAAAGGCAGGCAGAGAATTCCCTGCTAGCACCTTCTCTGTGCCTGGGAAGCACAAGTGTTCATATTGCTTCGCAGAATCGCTTTTGTGCAGAAAACAGTAACACTTGTTCAGAACGAAAGAAAGCACAGAGCCCCAGATTTGCTGTTGTCCTGGAGAGCTTGCAGAGCACTGGGGAAAGGCAGGCAGAGAATTCCCTGCTAGCACCTTCTCTGTGCCTGGGAAGCAGAAGTGTTCACATTGCTTGGCAGAATCGCTTTTGTGCAGAAAACAGTAACACTTGTTCAGAACGAAAGAAAGCACAGAGCCCCAGATTTTATGTTGTCCTGGAGAGCTTGCAGAGCACTGGGGAAAGGCAGGCAGAGAATTCCCTGCTAGCACCTTCTCTGTGCCTGGGAAGCAGAAGTGTTCACATTGCTTCGCAGAATCGCTTTTGTGCAGAAAACAGTAACACTTGTTCAGAACGAAAGAAAGCACAGAGCCCCAGATTTTATGTTGTCCTGGAGAGCTTGCAGAGCACTGGGGAAAGGCAGGCAGAGAATTCCCTGCTAGCACCTTCTCTGTGCCTGGGAAGCACAAGTGTTCACATTGCTTCGCAGAATCGCTTTTGTGCAGAAAACAGTAACACTTGTTCAGAATGAAAGAAAGCACAGAACCCCAGATTTTATGTTGTCCTGGAGAGCTTGCAGAGCACTGGGGAAAGGCAGGCAGAGAATTCCCTGCTAGCACCTTCTCTGTGCCTGTTCACATTGCTTCGCAGAATCGCTTTTGTGCAGAAAACAGTAACACTTGTTCAGAACGAAAGAAAGCACAGAGCCCCAGATTTTATGTTGTCCTGGAGAGCTTGCAGAGCACTGGGGAAAGGCAGGCAGAGAATTCCCTGCTAGCACCTTCTCTGTGCCTGGGAAGCACAAGTGTTCACATTGCTTCGCAGAATCGCTTTTGTGCAGAAAACAGTAACACTTGTTCAGAACGAAAGAAAGCACAGAACCCCAGATTTTATGTTGTCCTGGAGAGCTTGCAGAGCACTGAGGAAGGCAGGCAGAGAATTCCCTGCTAGCACCTTCTCTGTGCCTGTTCACTTTTCTTCGCAGAATCGCTTTTGTGCAGAAAACAGTAACACTTGTTCAGAACGAAAGAAAGCACAGAGCCCCAGATTTTATGTTGTCCTGGAGAGCTTGCAGAGCACTGGGGAAAGGCAGGCAGAGAATTCCCTGCTAGCACCTTCTCTGTGCCTGGGAAGCACAAGTGTTCACATTGCTTCGCAGAATCGCTTTTGTGCAGAAAACAGTAACACTTGTTCAGAACGAAAGAAAGCACAGAGCCCCAGATTTGCTGTTGTCCTGGAGAGCTTGCAGAGCACTGGGGAAAGGCAGGCAGAGAATTCCCTGCTAGCACCTTCTCTGTGCCTGGGAAGCAGAAGTGTTCACATTGCTTGGCAGAATCGCTTTTGTGCAGAAAACAGTAACACTTGTTCAGAACGAAAGAAAGCACAGAGCCCCAGATTTTATGTTGTCCTGGAGAGCTTGCAGAGCACTGGGGAAAGGCAGGCAGAGAATTCCCTGCTAGCACCTTCTCTGTGCCTGGGAAGCAGAAGTGTTCACATTGCTTCGCAGAATCGCTTTTGTGCAGAAAACAGTAACACTTGTTCAGAACGAAAGAAAGCACAGAGCCCCAGATTTTATGTTGTCCTGGAGAGCTTGCAGAGCACTGGGGAAAGGCAGGCAGAGAATTCCCTGCTAGCACCTTCTCTGTGCCTGGGAAGCAGAAGTGTTCACATTGCTTCGCAGAATCGCTTTTGTGCAGAAAACAGTAACACTTGTTCAGAACGAAAGAAAGCACAGAGCCCCAGATTTTATGTTGTCCTGGAGAGCTTGCAGAGCACTGGGGAAAGGCAGGCAGAGAATTCCCTGCTAGCACCTTCTCTGTGCCTGGGAAGCACAAGTGTTCACATTGCTTCGCAGAATCGCTTTTGTGCAGAAAACAGTAACACTTGTTCAGAATGAAAGAAAGCACAGAACCCCAGATTTTATGTTGTCCTGGAGAGCTTGCAGAGCACTGGGGAAAGGCAGGCAGAGAATTCCCTGCTAGCACCTTCTCTGTGCCTGTTCACATTGCTTCGCAGAATCGCTTTTGTGCAGAAAACAGTAACACTTGTTCAGAACGAAAGAAAGCACAGAGCCCCAGATTTTATGTTGTCCTGGAGAGCTTGCAGAGCACTGGGGAAAGGCAGGCAGAGAATTCCCTGCTAGCACCTTCTCTGTGCCTGGGAAGCACAAGTGTTCACATTGCTTCGCAGAATCGCTTTTGTGCAGAAAACAGTAACACTTGTTCAGAACGAAAGAAAGCACAGAACCCCAGATTTTATGTTGTCCTGGAGAGCTTGCAGAGCACTGAGGAAGGCAGGCAGAGAATTCCCTGCTAGCACCTTCTCTGTGCCTGTTCACTTTTCTTCGCAGAATCGCTTTTGTGCAGAAAACAGTAACACTTGTTCAGAACGAAAGAAAGCACAGAGCCCCAGATTTTATGTTGTCCTGGAGAGCTTGCAGAGCACTGGGGAAAGGCAGGCAGAGAATTCCCTGCTAGCACCTTCTCTGTGCCTGGGAAGCACAAGTGTTCACATTGCTTCGCAGAATCGCTTTTGTGCAGAAAACAGTAACACTTGTTCAGAACGAAAGAAAGCACAGAGCCCCAGATTTGCTGTTGTCCTGGAGAGCTTGCAGAGCACTGGGGAAAGGCAGGCAGAGAATTCCCTGCTAGCACCTTCTCTGTGCCTGGGAAGCAGAAGTGTTCACATTGCTTGGCAGAATCGCTTTTGTGCAGAAAACAGTAACACTTGTTCAGAACGAAAGAAAGCACAGAGCCCCAGATTTTATGTTGTCCTGGAGAGCTTGCAGAGCACTGGGGAAAGGCAGGCAGAGAATTCCCTGCTAGCACCTTCTCTGTGCCTGGGAAGCAGAAGTGTTCACATTGCTTCGCAGAATCGCTTTTGTGCAGAAAACAGTAACACTTGTTCAGAACGAAAGAAAGCACAGAGCCCCAGATTTTATGTTGTCCTGGAGAGCTTGCAGAGCACTGGGGAAAGGCAGGCAGAGAATTCCCTGCTAGCACCTTCTCTGTGCCTGGGAAGCAGAAGTGTTCACATTGCTTCGCAGAATCGCTTTTGTGCAGAAAACAGTAACACTTGTTCAGAATGAAAGAAAGCACAGAACCCCAGATTTTATGTTGTCCTGGAGAGCTTGCAGAGCACTGGGGAAAGGCAGGCAGAGAATTCCCTGCTAGCACCTTCTCTGTGCCTGTTCACATTGCTTCGCAGAATCGCTTTTGTGCAGAAAACAGTAACACTTGTTCAGAACGAAAGAAAGCACAGAGCCCCAGATTTTATGTTGTCCTGGAGAGCTTGCAGAGCACTGGGGAAAGGCAGGCAGAGAATTCCCTGCTAGCACCTTCTCTGTGCCTGGGAAGCACAAGTGTTCACATTGCTTCGCAGAATCGCTTTTGTGCAGAAAACAGTAACACTTGTTCAGAACGAAAGAAAGCACAGAACCCCAGATTTTATGTTGTCCTGGAGAGCTTGCAGAGCACTGAGGAAGGCAGGCAGAGAATTCCCTGCTAGCACCTTCTCTGTGCCTGTTCACTTTTCTTCGCAGAATCGCTTTTGTGCAGAAAACAGTAACACTTGTTCAGAATGAAAGAAAGCACAGAGCACCAGATTTTATGTTGTCCTGGAGAGCTTGCAGAGCACTGGGGAAAGGCAGGCAGAGAATTCCCTGCTAGCACCTTCTCTGTGCCTGGGAAGCACAAGTGTTCACATTGCTTCGCAGAATCGCTTTTGTGCAGAAAACAGTAACACTTGTTCAGAACGAAAGAAAGCACAGAGCCCCAGATTTGCTGTTGTCCTGGAGAGCTTGCAGAGCACTGGGGAAAGGCAGGCAGAGAATTCCCTGCTAGCACCTTCTCTGTGCCTGGGAAGCAGAAGTGTTCACATTGCTTGGCAGAATCGCTTTTGTGCAGAAAACAGTAACACTTGTTCAGAACGAAAGAAAGCACAGAGCCCCAGATTTTATGTTGTCCTGGAGAGCTTGCAGAGCACTGGGGAAAGGCAGGCAGAGAATTCCCTGCTAGCACCTTCTCTGTGCCTGGGAAGCAGAAGTGTTCACATTGCTTCGCAGAATCGCTTTTGTGCAGAAAACAGTAACACTTGTTCAGAACGAAAGAAAGCACAGAGCCCCAGATTTTATGTTGTCCTGGAGAGCTTGCAGAGCACTGGGGAAAGGCAGGCAGAGAATTCCCTGCTAGCACCTTCTCTGTGCCTGGGAAGCACAAGTGTTCACATTGCTTCGCAGAATCGCTTTTGTGCAGAAAACAGTAACACTTGTTCAGAACGAAAGAAAGCACAGAGCCCCAGATTTTATGTTGTCCTGGAGAGCTTGCAGAGCACTGGGGAAAGGCAGGCAGAGAATTCCCTGCTAGCACCTTCTCTGTGCCTGGGAAGCACAAGTGTTCACATTGCTTCGCAGAATCGCTTTTGTGCAGAAAACAGTAACACTTGTTCAGAATGAAAGAAAGCACAGAACCCCAGATTTTATGTTGTCCTGGAGAGCTTGCAGAGCACTGGGGAAAGGCAGGCAGAGAATTCCCTGCTAGCACCTTCTCTGTGCCTGTTCACATTGCTTCGCAGAATCGCTTTTGTGCAGAAAACAGTAACAGTTGTTCAGAACGAAAGAAAGCACAGAGCCCCAGATTTTATGTTGTCCTGGAGAGCTTGCAGAGCACTGGGGAAAGGCAGGCAGAGAATTCCCTGCTAGCACCTTCTCTGTGCCTGGGAAGCACAAGTGTTCACATTGCTTTGCAGAATCGCTTTTGTGCAGAAAACAGTAACACTTGTTCAGAACGAAAGAAAGCACAGAGCCCCAGATTTTATGTTGTCCTGGAGAGCTTGCAGAGCACTGGGGAAAGGCAGGCAGAGAATTCCCTGCTAGCACCTTCTCTGTGCCTGGGAAGCAGAAGTGTTCACATTGCTTCGCAGAATCGCTTTTGTGCAGAAAACAGTAACACTTGTTCAGAACGAAAGAAAGCACAGAGCCCCAGATTTTATGTTGTCCTGGAGAGCTTGCAGAGCACTGGGGAAAGGCAGGCAGAGAATTCCCTGCTAGCACCTTCTCTGTGCCTGGGAAGCACAAGTGTTCACATTGCTTCGCAGAATCGCTTTTGTGCAGAAAACAGTAACACTTGTTCAGAACGAAAGAAAGCACAGAGCCCCAGATTTTATGTTGTCCTGGAGAGCTTGCAGAGCACTGGGGAAAGGCAGGCAGAGAATTCCCTGCTAGCACCTTCTCTGTGCCTGTTCACTTTTCTTCGCAGAATCGCTTTTGTGCAGAAAACAGTAACACTTGTTCAGAACGAAAGAAAGCACAGAGCCCCAGATTTTATGTTGTCCTGGAGAGCTTGCAGAGCACTGGGGAAAGGCAGGCAGAGAATTCCCTGCTAGCACCTTCTCTGTGCCTGGGAAGCAGAAGTGTTCACATTGCTTCGCAGAATCGCTTTTGTGCAGAAAACAGTAACACTTGTTCAGAACGAAAGAAAGCACAGAGCCCCAGATTTTATGTTGTCCTGGAGAGCTTGCAGAGCACTGGGAAAAGGCAGGCAGAGAATTCCCTGCTAGCACCTTCTCTGTGCCTGTTCACATTGCTTCGCAGAATCGCTTTTGTGCAGAAAACAGTAACACTTGTTCAGAACGAAAGAAAGCACAGAGCCCCAGATTTTATGTTGTCCTGGAGAGCTTGCAGAGCACTGGGGAAAGGCAGGCAGAGAATTCCCTGCTAGCACCTTCTCTGTGCCTGGGAAGCAGAAGTGTTCACATTACTTCGCAGAATCGCTTTTGTGCAGAAAACAGTAACACTTGTTCAGAATGAAAGAAAGCACAGAGCCCCAGATTTGCTGTTGTCCTGGAGAGCTTGCAGAGCACTGGGGAAAGGCAGGCAGAGAATTCCCTGCTAGCACCTTCTCTGTGCCTGGGAAGCACAAATGTTCATATTGCTTCGCAGAATCGCTTTTGTGCAGAAAACAGTAACACTTGTTCAGAACGAAAGAAAGCACAGAGCCCCAGATTTTATGTTGTCCTGGAGAGCTTGCAGAGCACTGGGGAAAGGCAGGCAGAGAATTCCCTGCTAGCACCTTCTCTGTGCCTGGGAAGCACAAGTGTTCACATTGCTTTGCAGAATCGCTTTTGTGCAGAAAACAGTAACACTTGTTCAGAACGAAAGAAAGCACAGAGCCCCAGATTTTATGTTGTCCTGGAGAGCTTGCAGAGCACTGGGGAAAGGCAGGCAGAGAATTCCCTGCTAGCACCTTCTCTGTGCCTGGGAAGCAGAAGTGTTCACATTGCTTCGCAGAATCGCTTTTGTGCAGAAAACAGTAACACTTGTTCAGAACGAAAGAAAGCACAGAGCCCCAGATTTTATGTTGTCCTGGAGAGCTTGCAGAGCACTGGGGAAAGGCAGGCAGAGAATTCCCTGCTAGCACCTTCTCTGTGCCTGGGAAGCACAAGTGTTCACATTGCTTCGCAGAATCGCTTTTGTGCAGAAAACAGTAACACTTGTTCAGAACGAAAGAAAGCACAGAACCCCAGATTTTATGTTGTCCTGGAGAGCTTGCAGAGCACTGAGGAAGGCAGGCAGAGAATTCCCTGCTAGCACCTTCTCTGTGCCTGTTCACTTTTCTTCGCAGAATCGCTTTTGTGCAGAAAACAGTAACACTTGTTCAGAACGAAAGAAAGCACAGAGCCCCAGATTTTATGTTGTCCTGGAGAGCTTGCAGAGCACTGGGGAAAGGCAGGCAGAGAATTCCCTGCTAGCACCTTCTCTGTGCCTGGGAAGCACAAGTGTTCACATTGCTTCGCAGAATCGCTTTTGTGCAGAAAACAGTAACACTTGTTCAGAACGAAAGAAAGCACAGAGCCCCAGATTTGATGTTGTCCTGGAGAGCTTGCAGAGCACTGGGGAAAGGCAGGCAGAGAATTCCCTGCTAGCACCTTCTCTGTGCCTGGGAAGCAGAAGTGTTCACATTGCTTGGCAGAATCGCTTTTGTGCAGAAAACAGTAACACTTGTTCAGAACGAAAGAAAGCACAGAGCCCCAGATTTTATGTTGTCCTGGAGAGCTTGCAGAGCACTGGGGAAAGGCAGGCAGAGAATTCCCTGCTAGCACCTTCTCTGTGCCTGGGAAGCAGAAGTGTTCACATTGCTTCGCAGAATCGCTTTTGTGCAGAAAACAGTAACACTTGTTCAGAACGAAAGAAAGCACAGAGCCCCAGATTTTATGTTGTCCTGGAGAGCTTGCAGAGCACTGGGGAAAGGCAGGCAGAGAATTCCCTGCTAGCACCTTCTCTGTGCCTGGGAAGCACAAGTGTTCACATTGCTTCGCAGAATCGCTTTTGTGCAGAAAACAGTAACAGTTGTTCAGAACGAAAGAAAGCACAGAGCCCCAGATTTTATGTTGTCCTGGAGAGCTTGCAGAGCACTGGGGAAAGGCAGGCAGAGAATTCCCTGCTAGCACCTTCTCTGTGCCTGGGAAGCACAAGTGTTCACATTGCTTCGCAGAATCGCTTTTGTGCAGAAAACAGTAACACTTGTTCAGAATGAAAGAAAGCACAGAACCCCAGATTTTATGTTGTCCTGGAGAGCTTGCAGAGCACTGGGGAAAGGTAGGCAGAGAATTCCCTGCTAGCACCTTCTCTGTGCCTGTTCACATTGCTTCGCAGAATCGCTTTTGTGCAGAAAACAGTAACAGTTGTTCAGAACGAAAGAAAGCACAGAGCCCCAGATTTTATGTTGTCCTGGAGAGCTTGCAGAGCACTGGGGAAAGGCAGGCAGAGAATTCCCTGCTAGCACCTTCTCTGTGCCTGGGAAGCACAAGTGTTCACATTGCTTTGCAGAATCGCTTTTGTGCAGAAAACAGTAACACTTGTTCAGAACGAAAGAAAGCACAGAGCCCCAGATTTTATGTTGTCCTGGAGAGCTTGCAGAGCACTGGGGAAAGGCAGGCAGAGAATTCCCTGCTAGCACCTTCTCTGTGCCTGGGAAGCAGAAGTGTTCACATTGCTTCGCAGAATCGCTTTTGTGCAGAAAACAGTAACACTTGTTCAGAACGAAAGAAAGCACAGAGCCCCAGATTTTATGTTGTCCTGGAGAGCTTGCAGAGCACTGGGGAAAGGCAGGCAGAGAATTCCCTGCTAGCACCTTCTCTGTGCCTGGGAAGCACAAGTGTTCACATTGCTTCGCAGAATCGCTTTTGTGCAGAAAACAGTAACACTTGTTCAGAACGAAAGAAAGCACAGAGCCCCAGATTTTATGTTGTCCTGGAGAGCTTGCAGAGCACTGGGGAAAGGCAGGCAGAGAATTCCCTGCTAGCACCTTCTCTGTGCCTGTTCACTTTTCTTCGCAGAATCGCTTTTGTGCAGAAAACAGTAACACTTGTTCAGAACGAAAGAAAGCACAGAGCCCCAGATTTTATGTTGTCCTGGAGAGCTTGCAGAGCACTGGGGAAAGGCAGGCAGAGAATTCCCTGCTAGCACCTTCTCTGTGCCTGGGAAGCAGAAGTGTTCACATTGCTTCGCAGAATCGCTTTTGTGCAGAAAACAGTAACACTTGTTCAGAACGAAAGAAAGCACAGAGCCCCAGATTTTATGTTGTCCTGGAGAGCTTGCAGAGCACTGGGAAAAGGCAGGCAGAGAATTCCCTGCTAGCACCTTCTCTGTGCCTGTTCACATTGCTTCGCAGAATCGCTTTTGTGCAGAAAACAGTAACACTTGTTCAGAACGAAAGAAAGCACAGAGCCCCAGATTTTATGTTGTCCTGGAGAGCTTGCAGAGCACTGGGGAAAGGCAGGCAGAGAATTCCCTGCTAGCACCTTCTCTGTGCCTGGGAAGCACAAGTGTTCACATTGCTTCGCAGAATCGCTTTTGTGCAGAAAACAGTAACACTTGTTCAGAACGAAAGAAAGCACAGAACCCCAGATTTTATGTTGTCCTGGAGAGCTTGCAGAGCACTGAGGAAGGCAGGCAGAGAATTCCCTGCTAGCACCTTCTCTGTGCCTGTTCACTTTTCTTCGCAGAATCGCTTTTGTGCAGAAAACAGTAACACTTGTTCAGAACGAAAGAAAGCACAGAGCCCCAGATTTTATGTTGTCCTGGAGAGCTTGCAGAGCACTGGGGAAAGGCAGGCAGAGAATTCCCTGCTAGCACCTTCTCTGTGCCTGGGAAGCACAAGTGTTCACATTGCTTCGCAGAATCGCTTTTGTGCAGAAAACAGTAACACTTGTTCAGAACGAAAGAAAGCACAGAGCCCCAGATTTGCTGTTGTCCTGGAGAGCTTGCAGAGCACTGGGGAAAGGCAGGCAGAGAATTCCCTGCTAGCACCTTCTCTGTGCCTGGGAAGCAGAAGTGTTCACATTGCTTGGCAGAATCGCTTTTGTGCAGAAAACAGTAACACTTGTTCAGAACGAAAGAAAGC
The DNA here is from genome assembly GCF_047716275.1 of Strix uralensis. Taxonomy (NCBI): domain Eukaryota; kingdom Metazoa; phylum Chordata; class Aves; order Strigiformes; family Strigidae; genus Strix; species Strix uralensis. Next base: position 442,238 of record NW_027436751.1, read on the forward strand.
ACAGAGCCCCAGATTTTATGTTGTCCTGGAGAGCTTGCAGAGCACTGGGGAAAGGCAGGCAGAGAATTCCCTGCTAGCACCTTCTCTGTGCCTGGGAAGCATAAGTGTTCACATTACTTCGCAGAATCGCTTTTGTGCAGAAAACAGTAACACTTGTTCAGAATGAAAGAAAGCACAGAGCCCCAGATTTGCTGTTGTCCTGGAGAGCTTGCAGAGCACTGGGGAAAGGCAGGCAGAGAATTCCCTGCTAGCACCTTCTCTGTGCCTGGGAAGCAGAAGTGTTCACATTGCTTCGCAGAATCGCTTTTGTGCAGAAAACAGTAACACTTGTTCAGAACGAAAGAAAGCACAGAGCCCCAGATTTTATGTTGTCCTGGAGAGCTTGCAGAGCACTGGGGAAAGGCAGGCAGAGAATTCCCTGCTAGCACCTTCTCTGTGCCTGGGAAGCACAAGTGTTCACATTGCTTCGCAGAATCGCTTTTGTGCAGAAAACAGTAACACTTGTTCAGAACGAAAGAAAGCACAGAACCCCAGATTTTATGTTGTCCTGGAGAGCTTGCAGAGCACTGAGGAAGGCAGGCAGAGAATTCCCTGCTAGCACCTTCTCTGTGCCTGTTCACTTTTCTTCGCAGAATCGCTTTTGTGCAGAAAACAGTAACACTTGTTCAGAACGAAAGAAAGCACAGAGCCCCAGATTTTATGTTGTCCTGGAGAGCTTGCAGAGCACTGGGGAAAGGCAGGCAGAGAATTCCCTGCTAGCACCTTCTCTGTGCCTGGGAAGCACAAGTGTTCACATTGCTTCGCAGAATCGCTTTTGTGCAGAAAACAGTAACACTTGTTCAGAACGAAAGAAAGCACAGAGCCCCAGATTTGCTGTTGTCCTGGAGAGCTTGCAGAGCACTGGGGAAAGGCAGGCAGAGAATTCCCTGCTAGCACCTTCTCTGTGCCTGGGAAGCAGAAGTGTTCACATTGCTTGGCAGAATCGCTTTTGTGCAGAAAACAGTAACACTTGTTCAGAACGAAAGAAAGCACAGAGCCCCAGATTTTATGTTGTCCTGGAGAGCTTGCAGAGCACTGGGGAAAGGCAGGCAGAGAATTCCCTGCTAGCACCTTCTCTGTGCCTGGGAAGCAGAAGTGTTCACATTGCTTCGCAGAATCGCTTTTGTGCAGAAAACAGTAACACTTGTTCAGAACGAAAGAAAGCACAGAGCCCCAGATTTTATGTTGTCCTGGAGAGCTTGCAGAGCACTGGGGAAAGGCAGGCAGAGAATTCCCTGCTAGCACCTTCTCTGTGCCTGGGAAGCACAAGTGTTCACATTGCTTCGCAGAATCGCTTTTGTGCAGAAAACAGTAACACTTGTTCAGAACGAAAGAAAGCACAGAGCCCCAGATTTTATGTTGTCCTGGAGAGCTTGCAGAGCACTGGGGAAAGGCAGGCAGAGAATTCCCTGCTAGCACCTTCTCTGTGCCTGGGAAGCACAAGTGTTCACATTGCTTCGCAGAATCGCTTTTGTGCAGAAAACAGTAACACTTGTTCAGAATGAAAGAAAGCACAGAACCCCAGATTTTATGTTGTCCTGGAGAGCTTGCAGAGCACTGGGGAAAGGCAGGCAGAGAATTCCCTGCTAGCACCTTCTCTGTGCCTGTTCACATTGCTTCGCAGAATCGCTTTTGTGCAGAAAACAGTAACAGTTGTTCAGAACGAAAGAAAGCACAGAGCCCCAGATTTTATGTTGTCCTGGAGAGCTTGCAGAGCACTGGGGAAAGGCAGGCAGAGAATTCCCTGCTAGCACCTTCTCTGTGCCTGGGAAGCACAAGTGTTCACATTGCTTTGCAGAATCGCTTTTGTGCAGAAAACAGTAACACTTGTTCAGAACGAAAGAAAGCACAGAGCCCCAGATTTTATGTTGTCCTGGAGAGCTTGCAGAGCACTGGGGAAAGGCAGGCAGAGAATTCCCTGCTAGCACCTTCTCTGTGCCTGGGAAGCAGAAGTGTTCACATTGCTTCGCAGAATCGCTTTTGTGCAGAAAACAGTAACACTTGTTCAGAACGAAAGAAAGCACAGAGCCCCAGATTTTATGTTGTCCTGGAGAGCTTGCAGAGCACTGGGGAAAGGCAGGCAGAGAATTCCCTGCTAGCACCTTCTCTGTGCCTGGGAAGCACAAGTGTTCACATTGCTTCGCAGAATCGCTTTTGTGCAGAAAACAGTAACACTTGTTCAGAACGAAAGAAAGCACAGAGCCCCAGATTTTATGTTGTCCTGGAGAGCTTGCAGAGCACTGGGGAAAGGCAGGCAGAGAATTCCCTGCTAGCACCTTCTCTGTGCCTGTTCACTTTTCTTCGCAGAATCGCTTTTGTGCAGAAAACAGTAACACTTGTTCAGAACGAAAGAAAGCACAGAGCCCCAGATTTTATGTTGTCCTGGAGAGCTTGCAGAGCACTGGGGAAAGGCAGGCAGAGAATTCCCTGCTAGCACCTTCTCTGTGCCTGGGAAGCAGAAGTGTTCACATTGCTTCGCAGAATCGCTTTTGTGCAGAAAACAGTAACACTTGTTCAGAACGAAAGAAAGCACAGAGCCCCAGATTTTATGTTGTCCTGGAGAGCTTGCAGAGCACTGGGGAAAGGCAGGCAGAGAATTCCCTGCTAGCACCTTCTCTGTGCCTGTTCACATTGCTTCGCAGAATCGCTTTTGTGCAGAAAACAGTAACAGTTGTTCAGAACGAAAGAAAGCACAGAGCCCCAGATTTTATGTTGTCCTGGAGAGCTTGCAGAGCACTGGGGAAAGGCAGGCAGAGAATTCCCTGCTAGCACCTTCTCTGTGCCTGGGAAGCATAAGTGTTCACATTACTTCGCAGAATCGCTTTTGTGCAGAAAACAGTAACACTTGTTCAGAATGAAAGAAAGCACAGAGCCCCAGATTTGCTGTTGTCCTGGAGAGCTTGCAGAGCACTGGGGAAAGGCAGGCAGAGAATTCCCTGCTAGCACCTTCTCTGTGCCTGGGAAGCAGAAGTGTTCACATTGCTTCGCAGAATCGCTTTTGTGCAGAAAACAGTAACACTTGTTCAGAACGAAAGAAAGCACAGAGCCCCAGATTTTATGTTGTCCTGGAGAGCTTGCAGAGCACTGGGAAAAGGCAGGCAGAGAATTCCCTGCTAGCACCTTCTCTGTGCCTGTTCACATTGCTTCGCAGAATCGCTTTTGTGCAGAAAACAGTAACAGTTGTTCAGAACGAAAGAAAGCACAGAGCCCCAGATTTTATGTTGTCCTGGAGAGCTTGCAGAGCACTGGGGAAAGGCAGGCAGAGAATTCCCTGCTAGCACCTTCTCTGTGCCTGGGAAGCATAAGTGTTCACATTACTTCGCAGAATCGCTTTTGTGCAGAAAACAGTAACACTTGTTCAGAATGAAAGAAAGCACAGAGCCCCAGATTTGCTGTTGTCCTGGAGAGCTTGCAGAGCACTGGGGAAAGGCAGGCAGAGAATTCCCTGCTAGCACCTTCTCTGTGCCTGGGAAGCAGAAGTGTTCACATTGCTTCGCAGAATCGCTTTTGTGCAGAAAACAGTAACACTTGTTCAGAACGAAAGAAAGCACAGAGCCCCAGATTTGCTGTTGTCCTGGAGAGCTTGCAGAGCACTGGGGAAAGGCAGGCAGAGAATTCCCTGCTAGCACCTTCTCTGTGCCTGGGAAGCAGAAGTGTTCACATTGCTTGGCAGAATCGCTTTTGTGCAGAAAACAGTAACACTTGTTCAGAACGAAAGAAAGCACAGAGCCCCAGATTTTATGTTGTCCTGGAGAGCTTGCAGAGCACTGGGGAAAGGCAGGCAGAGAATTCCCTGCTAGCACCTTCTCTGTGCCTGGGAAGCAGAAGTGTTCACATTGCTTCGCAGAATCGCTTTTGTGCAGAAAACAGTAACACTTGTTCAGAACGAAAGAAAGCACAGAGCCCCAGATTTTATGTTGTCCTGGAGAGCTTGCAGAGCACTGGGGAAAGGCAGGCAGAGAATTCCCTGCTAGCACCTTCTCTGTGCCTGTTCACATTGCTTCGCAGAATCGCTTTTGTGCAGAAAACAGTAACACTTGTTCAGAACGAAAGAAAGCACAGAGCCCCAGATTTTATGTTGTCCTGGAGAGCTTGCAGAGCACTGGGGAAAGGCAGGCAGAGAATTCCCTGCTAGCACCTTCTCTGTGCCTGGGAAGCACAAGTGTTCACATTGCTTCGCAGAATCGCTTTTGTGCAGAAAACAGTAACACTTGTTCAGAACGAAAGAAAGCACAGAACCCCAGATTTTATGTTGTCCTGGAGAGCTTGCAGAGCACTGAGGAAGGCAGGCAGAGAATTCCCTGCTAGCACCTTCTCTGTGCCTGTTCACTTTTCTTCGCAGAATCGCTTTTGTGCAGAAAACAGTAACAGTTGTTCAGAACGAAAGAAAGCACAGAGCCCCAGATTTTATGTTGTCCTGGAGAGCTTGCAGAGCACTGGGGAAAGGCAGGCAGAGAATTCCCTGCTAGCACCTTCTCTGTGCCTGGGAAGCATAAGTGTTCACATTACTTCGCAGAATCGCTTTTGTGCAGAAAACAGTAACACTTGTTCAGAACGAAAGAAAGCACAGAGCCCCAGATTTGCTGTTGTCCTGGAGAGCTTGCAGAGCACTGGGGAAAGGCAGGCAGAGAATTCCCTGCTAGCACCTTCTCTGTGCCTGGGAAGCAGAAGTGTTCACATTGCTTGGCAGAATCGCTTTTGTGCAGAAAACAGTAACACTTGTTCAGAACGAAAGAAAGCACAGAGCCCCAGATTTTATGTTGTCCTGGAGAGCTTGCAGAGCACTGGGGAAAGGCAGGCAGAGAATTCCCTGCTAGCACCTTCTCTGTGCCTGGGAAGCAGAAGTGTTCACATTGCTTCGCAGAATCGCTTTTGTGCAGAAAACAGTAACACTTGTTCAGAACGAAAGAAAGCACAGAGCCCCAGATTTTATGTTGTCCTGGAGAGCTTGCAGAGCACTGGGGAAAGGCAGGCAGAGAATTCCCTGCTAGCACCTTCTCTGTGCCTGGGAAGCACAAGTGTTCACATTGCTTCGCAGAATCGCTTTTGTGCAGAAAACAGTAACACTTGTTCAGAATGAAAGAAAGCACAGAACCCCAGATTTTATGTTGTCCTGGAGAGCTTGCAGAGCACTGGGGAAAGGCAGGCAGAGAATTCCCTGCTAGCACCTTCTCTGTGCCTGTTCACATTGCTTCGCAGAATCGCTTTTGTGCAGAAAACAGTAACACTTGTTCAGAACGAAAGAAAGCACAGAGCACCAGATTTTATGTTGTCCTGGAGAGTTTGCAGAGCACTGGGGAAAGGCAGGCAGAGAATTCCCTGCTAGCACCTTCTCTGTGCCTGGGAAGCAGAAGTGTTCACATTGCTTGGCAGAATCGCTTTTGTGCAGAAAACAGTAACATTTGTTCAGAACGAAAGAAAGCACAGAGCCCCAGATTTTATGTTGTCCTGGAGAGCTTGCAGAGCACTGGGGAAAGGCAGGCAGAGAATTCCCTGCTAGCACCTTCTCTGTGCCTGTTCACATTGCTTCGCAGAATCGCTTTTGTGCAGAAAACAGTAACAGTTGTTCAGAACGAAAGAAAGCACAGAGCCCCAGATTTTATGTTGTCCTGGAGAGCTTGCAGAGCACTGGGGAAAGGCAGGCAGAGAATTCCCTGCTAGCACCTTCTCTGTGCCTGGGAAGCAGAAGTGTTCACATTGCTTCGCAGAATCGCTTTTGTGCAGAAAACAGTAACACTTGTTCAGAACGAAAGAAAGCACAGAGCCCCAGATTTTATGTTGTCCTGGAGAGCTTGCAGAGCACTGGGGAAAGGCAGGCAGAGAATTCCCTGCTAGCACCTTCTCTGTGCCTGGGAAGCAGAAGTGTTCACATTGCTTCGCAGAATCGCTTTTGTGCAGAAAACAGTAACACTTGTTCAGAACGAAAGAAAGCACAGAGCCCCAGATTTTATGTTGTCCTGGAGAGCTTGCAGAGCACTGGGGAAAGGCAGGCAGAGAATTCCCTGCTAGCACCTTCTCTGTGCCTGGGAAGCAGAAGTGTTCACATTGCTTCGCAGAATCGCTTTTGTGCAGAAAACAGTAACACTTGTTCAGAACGAAAGAAAGCACAGAGCCTCAGATTTTATGTTGTCCTGGAGAGCTTGCAGAGCACTGGGGAAAGGCAGGCAGAGAATTCCCTGCTAGCACCTTCTCTGTGCCTGGGAAGCAGAAGTGTTCACATTGCTTCGCAGAATCGCTTTTGTGCAGAAAACAGTAACACTTCTTCAGAACGAAAGAAAGCACAGAGCCCCAGATTTTATGTTGTCCTGGAGAGCTTGCAGAGCACTGGGGAAAGGCAGGCAGAGAATTCCCTGCTAGCACCTTCTCTGTGCCTGGGAAGCACAAGTGTTCATATTGCTTCGCAGAATCGCTTTTGTGCAGAAAACAGTAACACTTCTTCAGAACGAAAGAAAGCACAGAGCCCCAGATTTTATGTTGTCCTGGAGAGCTTGCAGAGCACTGGGGAAAGGCAGGCAGAGAATTCCCTGCTAGCACCTTCTCTGTGCCTGGGAAGCACAAGTGTTCACATTGCTTCGCAGAATCGCTTTTGTGCAGAAAACAGTAACACTTGTTCAGAATGAAAGAAAGCACAGAACCCCAGATTTTATGTTGTCCTGGAGAGCTTGCAGAGCACTGGGGAAAGGCAGGCAGAGAATTCCCTGCTAGCACCTTCTCTGTGCCTGTTCACATTGCTTCGCAGAATCGCTTTTGTGCAGAAAACAGTAACACTTGTTCAGAACGAAAGAAAGCACAGAGCCCCAGATTTTATGTTGTCCTGGAGAGCTTGCAGAGCACTGGGGAAAGGCAGGCAGAGAATTCCCTGCTAGCACCTTCTCTGTGCCTGGGAAGCACAAGTGCTCACATTGCTTCGCAGAATCGCTTTTGTGCAGAAAACAGTAACACTTGTTCAGAATGAAAGAAAGCACAGAACCCCAGATTTTATGTTGTCCTGGAGAGCTTGCAGAGCACTGGGGAAAGGCAGGCAGAGAATTCCCTGCTAGCACCTTCTCTGTGCCTGTTCACATTGCTTCGCAGAATCGCTTTTGTGCAGAAAACAGTAACAGTTGTTCAGAACGAAAGAAAGCACAGAGCACCAGATTTTATGTTGTCCTGGAGAGTTTGCAGAGCACTGGGGAAAGGCAGGCAGAGAATTCCCTGCTAGCACCTTCTCTGTGCCTGGGAAGCAGAAGTGTTCACATTGCTTCGCAGAATCGCTTTTGTGCAGAAAACAGTAACACTTGTTCAGAACGAAAGAAAGCACAGAGCCCCAGATTTTATGTTGTCCTGGAGAGCTTGCAGAGCACTGGGGAAAGGCAGGCAGAGAATTCCCTGCTAGCACCTTCTCTGTGCCTGGGAAGCAGAAGTGTTCACATTGCTTGGCAGAATCGCTTTTGTGCAGAAAACAGTAACACTTGTTCAGAACGAAAGAAAGCACAGAACCCCAGATTTTATGTTGTCCTGGAGAGCTTGCAGAGCACTGGGGAAAGGCAGGCAGAGAATTCCCTGCTAGCACCTTCTCTGTGCCTGGGAAGCACAAGTGTTCATATTGCTTCGCAGAATCGCTTTTGTGCAGAAAACAGTAACACTTGTTCAGAACGAAAGAAAGCACAGAGCCCCAGATTTTATGTTGTCCTGGAGAGCTTGCAGAGCACTGGGGAAAGGCAGGCAGAGAATTCCCTGCTAGCACCTTCTCTGTGCCTGTTCACATTGCTTCGCAGAATCGCTTTTGTGCAGAAAACAGTAACACTTGTTCAGAACGAAAGAAAGCACAGAGCCCCAGATTTTATGTTGTCCTGGAGAGCTTGCAGAGCACTGGGGAAAGGCAGGCAGAGAATTCCCTGCTAGCACCTTCTCTGTGCCTGGGAAGCACAAGTGTTCACATTGCTTCGCAGAATCGCTTTTGTGCAGAAAACAGTAACACTTGTTCAGAACGAAAGAAAGCACAGAGCCCCAGATTTTATGTTGTCCTGGAGAGCTTGCAGAGCACTGGGGAAAGGCAGGCAGAGAATTCCCTGCTAGCACCTTCTCTGTGCCTGGGAAGCAGAAGTGTTCACATTGCTTCGCAGAATCGCTTTTGTGCAGAAAACAGTAACACTTGTTCAGAACGAAAGAAAGCACAGAGCCCCAGATTTTATGTTGTCCTGGAGAGCTTGCAGAGCACTGGGGAAAGGCAGGCAGAGAATTCCCTGCTAGCACCTTCTCTGTGCCTGGGAAGCAGAAGTGTTCACATTGCTTCGCAGAATCGCTTTTGTGCAGAAAACAGTAACACTTGTTCAGAACGAAAGAAAGCACAGAGCCCCAGATTTTATGTTGTCCTGGAGAGCTTGCAGAGCACTGGGGAAAGGCAGGCAGAGAATTCCCTGCTAGCACCTTCTCTGTGCCTGGGAAGCACAAGTGTTCACATTGCTTCGCAGAATCGCTTTTGTGCAGAAAACAGTAACACTTGTTCAGAACGAAAGAAAGCACAGAGCCCCAGATTTTATGTTGTCCTGGAGAGCTTGCAGAGCACTGGGGAAAGGCAGGCAGAGAATTCCCTGCTAGCACCTTCTCTGTGCCTGTTCACATTGCTTCGCAGAATCGCTTTTGTGCAGAAAACAGTAACACTTGTTCAGAACGAAAGAAAGCACAGAGCCCCAGATTTTATGTTGTTCTGGAGAGCTTGCAGAGCACTGGGGAAAGGCAGGCAGAGAATTCCCTGCTAGCACCTTCTCTGTGCCTGGGAAGCAGAAGTGTTCACATTGCTTCGCAGAATCGCTTTTGTGCAGAAAACAGTAACACTTGTTCAGAACGAAAGAAAGCACAGAGCCCCAGATTTTATGTTGTCCTGGAGAGCTTGCAGAGCACTGGGGAAAGGCAGGCAGAGAATTCCCTGCTAGCACCTTCTCTGTGCCTGGGAAGCACAAGTGTTCACATTGCTTCGCAGAATCGCTTTTGTGCAGAAAACAGTAACACTTGTTCAGAACGAAAGAAAGCACAGAGCCCCAGATTTTATGTTGTCCTGGAGAGCTTGCAGAGCACTGGGGAAAGGCAGGCAGAGAATTCCCTGCTAGCACCTTCTCTGTGCCTGGGAAGCACAAGTGTTCACATTGCTTCGCAGAATCGCTTTTGTGCAGAAAACAGTAACACTTGTTCAGAACGAAAGAAAGCACAGAGCCCCAGATTTTATGTTGTCCTGGAGAGCTTGCAGAGCACTGGGGAAAGGCAGGCAGAGAATTCCCTGCTAGCACCTTCTCTGTGCCTGGGAAGCAGAAGTGTTCACATTGCTTTGCAGAATCGCTTTTGTGCAGAAAACAGTAACATTTGTTCAGAACGAAAGAAAGCACAGAGCCCCAGATTTTATGTTGTCCTGGAGAGCTTGCAGAGCACTGGGGAAAGGCAGGCAGAGAATTCCCTGCTAGCACCTTCTCTGTGCCTGGGAAGCAGAAGTGTTCACATTGCTTCGCAGAATCGCTTTTGTGCAGAAAACAGTAACACTTGTTCAGAACGAAAGAAAGCACAGAGCCCCAGATTTTATGTTGTCCTGGAGAGCTTGCAGAGCACTGGGGAAAGGCAGGCAGAGAATTCCCTGCTAGCACCTTCTCTGTGCCTGGGAAGCAGAAGTGTTCACATTGCTTCGCAGAATCGCTTTTGTGCAGAAAACAGTAACACTTGTTCAGAACGAAAGAAAGCACAGAGCCCCAGATTTTATGTTGTCCTGGAGAGCTTGCAGAGCACTGGGGAAAGGCAGGCAGAGAATTCCCTGCTAGCACCTTCTCTGTGCCTGGGAAGCACAAGTGTTCACATTGCTTCTCAGAATCGCTTTTGTGCAGAAAACAGTAACACTTGTTCAGAATGAAAGAAAGCACAGAACCCCAGATTTTATGTTGTCCTGGAGAGCTTGCAGAGCACTGGGGAAAGGCAGGCAGAGAATTCCCTGCTAGCACCTTCTCTGTGCCTGTTCACATTGCTTCGCAGAATCGCTTTTGTGCAGAAAACAGTAACACTTGTTCAGAACGAAAGAAAGCACAGAGCCCCAGATTTTATGTTGTTCTAGGGAGCTTGCAGAGCACTGGGGAAAGGCAGGCAGAGAATTCCCTGCTAGCACCTTCTCTGTGCCTGGGAAGCACAAGTGTTCACATTGCTTGGCAGAATCGCTTTTGTGCAGAAAACAGTAACACTTGTTCAGAACGAAAGAAAGCACAGAGCCCCAGATTTTATGTTGTCCTGGAGAGCTTGCAGAGCACTGGGGAAAGGCAGGCAGAGAATTCCCTGCTAGCACCTTCTCTGTGCCTGGGAAGCAGAAGTGTTCACATTGCTTTGCAGAATCGCTTTTGTGCAGAAAACAGTAACACTTGTTCAGAACGAAAGAAAGCACAGAGCCCCAGATTTTATGTTGTCCTGGAGAGCTTGCAGAGCACTGGGGAAAGGCAGGCAGAGAATTCCCTGCTAGCACCTTCTCTGTGCCTGGGAAGCACAAGTGTTCACATTGCTTCGCAGAATCGCTTTTGTGCAGAAAACAGTAACAGTTGTTCAGAACGAAAGAAAGCACAGAGCCCCAGATTTTATGTTGTCCTGGAGAGCTTGCAGAGCACTGGGGAAAGGCAGGCAGAGAATTCCCTGCTAGCACCTTCTCTGTGCCTGGGAAGCACAAGTGTTCACATTGCTTCGCAGAATCGCTTTTGTGCAGAAAACAGTAACACTTGTTCAGAACGAAAGAAAGCACAGAGCCCCAGATTTTATGTTGTCCTGGAGAGCTTGCAGAGCACTGGGGAAAGGCAGGCAGAGAATTCCCTGCTAGCACCTTCTCTGTGCCTGGGAAGCACAAGTGTTCACATTGCTTCGCAGAATCGCTTTTGTGCAGAAAACAGTAACACTTGTTCAGAACGAAAGAAAGCACAGAACCCCAGATTTTATGTTGTCCTGGAGAGCTTGCAGAGCACTGAGGAAGGCAGGCAGAGAATTCCCTGCTAGCACCTTCTCTGTGCCTGTTCACATTGCTTCGCAGAATCGCTTTTGTGCAGAAAACAGTAACAGTTGTTCAGAACGAAAGAAAGCACAGAGCCCCAGATTTTATGTTGTCCTGGAGAGCTTGCAGAGCACTGGGGAAAGGCAGGCAGAGAATTCCCTGCTAGCACCTTCTCTGTGCCTGGGAAGCATAAGTGTTCACATTACTTCGCAGAATCGCTTTTGTGCAGAAAACAGTAACACTTGTTCAGAATGAAAGAAAGCACAGAGCCCCAGATTTGCTGTTGTCCTGGAGAGTTTGCAGAGCACTGGGGAAAGGCAGGCAGAGAATTCCCTGCTAGCACCTTCTCTGTGCCTGGGAAGCAGAAGTGTTCACATTGCTTGGCAGAATCGCTTTTGTGCAGAAAACAGTAACACTTGTTCAGAACGAAAGAAAGCACAGAGCCCCAGATTTTATGTTGTCCTGGAGAGCTTGCAGAGCACTGGGGAAAGGCAGGCAGAGAATTCCCTGCTAGCACCTTCTCTGTGCCTGGGAAGCAGAAGTGTTCACATTGCTTCGCAGAATCGCTTTTGTGCAGAAAACAGTAACACTTGTTCAGAACGAAAGAAAGCACAGAGCCTCAGATTTTATGTTGTCCTGGAGAGCTTGCAGAGCACTGGGGAAAGGCAGGCAGAGAATTCCCTGCTAGCACCTTCTCTGTGCCTGGGAAGCAGAAGTGTTCACATTGCTTCGCAGAATCGCTTTTGTGCAGAAAACAGTAACACTTCTTCAGAACGAAAGAAAGCACAGAGCCCCAGATTTTATGTTGTCCTGGAGAGCTTGCAGAGCACTGGGGAAAGGCAGGCAGAGAATTCCCTGCTAGCACCTTCTCTGTGCCTGGGAAGCACAAGTGTTCATATTGCTTCGCAGAATCGCTTTTGTGCAGAAAACAGTAACACTTCTTCAGAACGAAAGAAAGCACAGAGCCCCAGATTTTATGTTGTCCTGGAGAGCTTGCAGAGCATTGGGGAAAGGCAGGCAGAGAATTCCCTGCTAGCACCTTCTCTGTGCCTGGGAAGCACAAGTGTTCACATTGCTTCGCAGAATCGCTTTTGTGCAGAAAACAGTAACACTTGTTCAGAATGAAAGAAAGCACAGAACCCCAGATTTTATGTTGTCCTGGAGAGCTTGCAGAGCACTGGGGAAAGGCAGGCAGAGAATTCCCTGCTAGCACCTTCTCTGTGCCTGTTCACATTGCTTCGCAGAATCGCTTTTGTGCAGAAAACAGTAACACTTGTTCAGAACGAAAGAAAGCACAGAGCCCCAGATTTTATGTTGTCCTGGAGAGCTTGCAGAGCACTGGGGAAAGGCAGGCAGAGAATTCCCTGCTAGCACCTTCTCTGTGCCTGGGAAGCAGAAGTGTTCACATTGCTTCGCAGAATCGCTTTTGTGCAGAAAACAGTAACACTTGTTCAGAACGAAAGAAAGCACAGAGCCCCAGATTTTATGTTGTCCTGGAGAGCTTGCAGAGCACTGGGGAAAGGCAGGCAGAGAATTCCCTGCTAGCACCTTCTCTGTGCCTGGGAAGCACAAGTGCTCACATTGCTTCGCAGAATCGCTTTTGTGCAGAAAACAGTAACACTTGTTCAGAATGAAAGAAAGCACAGAACCCCAGATTTTATGTTGTCCTGGAGAGCTTGCAGAGCACTGGGGAAAGGCAGGCAGAGAATTCCCTGCTAGCACCTTCTCTGTGCCTGTTCACATTGCTTCGCAGAATCGCTTTTGTGCAGAAAACAGTAACAGTTGTTCAGAACGAAAGAAAGCACAGAGCACCAGATTTTATGTTGTCCTGGAGAGTTTGCAGAGCACTGGGGAAAGGCAGGCAGAGAATTCCCTGCTAGCACCTTCTCTGTGCCTGGGAAGCAGAAGTGTTCACATTGCTTCGCAGAATCGCTTTTGTGCAGAAAACAGTAACACTTGTTCAGAACGAAAGAAAGCACAGAGCCCCAGATTTTATGTTGTCCTGGAGAGCTTGCAGAGCACTGGGGAAAGGCAGGCAGAGAATTCCCTGCTAGCACCTTCTCTGTGCCTGGGAAGCAGAAGTGTTCACATTGCTTGGCAGAATCGCTTTTGTGCAGAAAACAGTAACACTTGTTCAGAACGAAAGAAAGCACAGAGCCCCAGATTTTATGTTGTCCTGGAGAGCTTGCAGAGCACTGGGGAAAGGCAGGCAGAGAATTCCCTGCTAGCACCTTCTCTGTGCCTGGGAAGCAGAAGTGTTCACATTGCTTGGCAGAATCGCTTTTGTGCAGAAAACAGTAACACTTGTTCAGAACGAAAGAAAGCACAGAACCCCAGATTTTATGTTGTCCTGGAGAGCTTGCAGAGCACTGGGGAAAGGCAGGCAGAGAATTCCCTGCTAGCACCTTCTCTGTGCCTGGGAAGCACAAGTGTTCATATTGCTTCGCAGAATCGCTTTTGTGCAGAAAACAGTAACACTTGTTCAGAACGAAAGAAAGCACAGAGCCCCAGATTTTATGTTGTCCTGGAGAGCTTGCAGAGCACTGGGGAAAGGCAGGCAGAGAATTCCCTGCTAGCACCTTCTCTGTGCCTGTTCACATTGCTTCGCAGAATCGCTTTTGTGCAGAAAACAGTAACATTTGTTCAGAACGAAAGAAAGCACAGAGCCCCAGATTTTATGTTGTCCTGGAGAGCTTGCAGAGCACTGGGGAAAGGCAGGCAGAGAATTCCCTGCTAGCACCTTCTCTGTGCCTGGGAAGCAGAAGTGTTCACATTGCTTCGCAGAATCGCTTTTGTGCAGAAAACAGTAACACTTGTTCAGAACGAAAGAAAGCACAGAGCCCCAGATTTTATGTTGTCCTGGAGAGCTTGCAGAGCACTGGGGAAAGGCAGGCAGAGAATTCCCTGCTAGCACCTTCTCTGTGCCTGGGAAGCAGAAGTGTTCACATTGCTTCGCAGAATCGCTTTTGTGCAGAAAACAGTAACACTTGTTCAGAACGAAAGAAAGCACAGAGCCCCAGATTTTATGTTGTCCTGGAGAGCTTGCAGAGCACTGGGGAAAGGCAGGCAGAGAATTCCCTGCTAGCACCTTCTCTGTGCCTGGGAAGCAGAAGTGTTCACATTGCTTCGCAGAATCGCTTTTGTGCAGAAAACAGTAACACTTGTTCAGAACGAAAGAAAGCACAGAGCCCCAGATTTTATGTTGTCCTGGAGAGCTTGCAGAGCACTGGGGAAAGGCAGGCAGAGAATTCCCTGCTAGCACCTTCTCTGTGCCTGGGAAGCACAAGTGTTCACATTGCTTCGCAGAATCGCTTTTGTGCAGAAAACAGTAACACTTGTTCAGAACGAAAGAAAGCACAGAGCCCCAGATTTTATGTTGTCCTGGAGAGCTTGCAGAGCACTGGGGAAAGGCAGGCAGAGAATTCCCTGCTAGCACCTTCTCTGTGCCTGTTCACATTGCTTCGCAGAATCGCTTTTGTGCAGAAAACAGTAACACTTGTTCAGAACGAAAGAAAGCACAGAGCCCCAGATTTTATGTTGTTCTGGAGAGCTTGCAGAGCACTGGGGAAAGGCAGGCAGAGAATTCCCTGCTAGCACCTTCTCTGTGCCTGGGAAGCAGAAGTGTTCACATTGCTTCGCAGAATCGCTTTTGTGCAGAAAACAGTAACACTTGTTCAGAACGAAAGAAAGCACAGAGCCCCAGATTTTATGTTGTCCTGGAGAGCTTGCAGAGCACTGGGGAAAGGCAGGCAGAGAATTCCCTGCTAGCACCTTCTCTGTGCCTGGGAAGCACAAGTGTTCACATTGCTTCGCAGAATCGCTTTTGTGCAGAAAACAGTAACACTTGTTCAGAACGAAAGAAAGCACAGAGCCCCAGATTTTATGTTGTCCTGGAGAGCTTGCAGAGCACTGGGGAAAGGCAGGCAGAGAATTCCCTGCTAGCACCTTCTCTGTGCCTGGGAAGCACAAGTGTTCACATTGCTTCGCAGAATCGCTTTTGTGCAGAAAACAGTAACACTTGTTCAGAACGAAAGAAAGCACAGAGCCCCAGATTTTATGTTGTCCTGGAGAGCTTGCAGAGCACTGGGGAAAGGCAGGCAGAGAATTCCCTGCTAGCACCTTCTCTGTGCCTGGGAAGCATAAGTGTTCACATTGCTTTGCAGAATCGCTTTTGTGCAGAAAACAGTAACATTTGTTCAGAACGAAAGAAAGCACAGAGCCCCAGATTTTATGTTGTCCTGGAGAGCTTGCAGAGCACTGGGGAAAGGCAGGCAGAGAATTCCCTGCTAGCACCTTCTCTGTGCCTGGGAAGCAGAAGTGTTCACATTGCTTCGCAGAATCGCTTTTGTGCAGAAAACAGTAACACTTGTTCAGAACGAAAGAAAGCACAGAGCCCCAGATTTTATGTTGTCCTGGAGAGCTTGCAGAGCACTGGGGAAAGGCAGGCAGAGAATTCCCTGCTAGCACCTTCTCTGTGCCTGGGAAGCAGAAGTGTTCACATTGCTTCGCAGAATCGCTTTTGTGCAGAAAACAGTAACACTTGTTCAGAACGAAAGAAAGCACAGAGCCCCAGATTTTATGTTGTCCTGGAGAGCTTGCAGAGCACTGGGGAAAGGCAGGCAGAGAATTCCCTGCTAGCACCTTCTCTGTGCCTGGGAAGCACAAGTGTTCACATTGCTTCTCAGAATCGCTTTTGTGCAGAAAACAGTAACACTTGTTCAGAATGAAAGAAAGCACAGAACCCCAGATTTTATGTTGTCCTGGAGAGCTTGCAGAGCACTGGGGAAAGGCAGGCAGAGAATTCCCTGCTAGCACCTTCTCTGTGCCTGTTCACATTGCTTCGCAGAATCGCTTTTGTGCAGAAAACAGTAACACTTGTTCAGAACGAAAGAAAGCACAGAGCCCCAGATTTTATGTTGTTCTAGGGAGCTTGCAGAGCACTGGGGAAAGGCAGGCAGAGAATTCCCTGCTAGCACCTTCTCTGTGCCTGGGAAGCACAAGTGTTCACATTGCTTGGCAGAATCGCTTTTGTGCAGAAAACAGTAACACTTGTTCAGAACGAAAGAAAGCACAGAGCCCCAGATTTTATGTTGTCCTGGAGAGCTTGCAGAGCACTGGGGAAAGGCAGGCAGAGAATTCCCTGCTAGCACCTTCTCTGTGCCTGGGAAGCAGAAGTGTTCACATTGCTTTGCAGAATCGCTTTTGTGCAGAAAACAGTAACACTTGTTCAGAACGAAAGAAAGCACAGAGCCCCAGATTTTATGTTGTCCTGGAGAGCTTGCAGAGCACTGGGGAAAGGCAGGCAGAGAATTCCCTGCTAGCACCTTCTCTGTGCCTGGGAAGCACAAGTGTTCACATTGCTTCGCAGAATCGCTTTTGTGCAGAAAACAGTAACAGTTGTTCAGAACGAAAGAAAGCACAGAGCCCCAGATTTTATGTTGTCCTGGAGAGCTTGCAGAGCACTGGGGAAAGGCAGGCAGAGAATTCCCTGCTAGCACCTTCTCTGTGCCTGGGAAGCACAAGTGTTCACATTGCTTCGCAGAATCGCTTTTGTGCAGAAAACAGTAACACTTGTTCAGAACGAAAGAAAGCACAGAACCCCAGATTTTATGTTGTCCTGGAGAGCTTGCAGAGCACTGGGGAAAGGCAGGCAGAGAATTCCCTGCTAGCACCTTCTCTGTGCCTGGGAAGCACAAGTGTTCACATTGCTTCGCAGAATCGCTTTTGTGCAGAAAACAGTAACACTTGTTCAGAACGAAAGAAAGCACAGAACCCCAGATTTTATGTTGTCCTGGAGAGCTTGCAGAGCACTGAGGAAGGCAGGCAGAGAATTCCCTGCTAGCACCTTCTCTGTGCCTGTTCACATTGCTTCGCAGAATCGCTTTTGTGCAGAAAACAGTAACAGTTGTTCAGAACGAAAGAAAGCACAGAGCCCCAGATTTTATGTTGTCCTGGAGAGCTTGCAGAGCACTGGGGAAAGGCAGGCAGAGAATTCCCTGCTAGCACCTTCTCTGTGCCTGGGAAGCATAAGTGTTCACATTACTTCGCAGAATCGCTTTTGTGCAGAAAACAGTAACACTTGTTCAGAATGAAAGAAAGCACAGAGCCCCAGATTTGCTGTTGTCCTGGAGAGCTTGCAGAGCACTGGGGAAAGGCAGGCAGAGAATTCCCTGCTAGCACCTTCTCTGTGCCTGGGAAGCACAAGTGTTCACATTGCTTCGCAGAATCGCTTTTGTGCAGAAAACAGTAACACTTGTTCAGAACGAAAGAAAGCACAGAGCCCCAGATTTGCTGTTGTCCTGGAGAGCTTGCAGAGCACTGGGGAAAGGCAGGCAGAGAATTCCCTGCTAGCACCTTCTCTGTGCCTGGGAAGCAGAAGTGTTCACATTGCTTGGCAGAATCGCTTTTGTGCAGAAAACAGTAACACTTGTTCAGAACGAAAGAAAGCACAGAGCCCCAGATTTTATGTTGTCCTGGAGAGCTTGCAGAGCACTGGGGAAAGGCAGGCAGAGAATTCCCTGCTAGCACCTTCTCTGTGCCTGGGAAGCACAAGTGTTCACATTGCTTCGCAGAATCGCTTTTGTGCAGAAAACAGTAACACTTGTTCAGAACGAAGGAAAGCACAGAGCCCCAGATTTTATGTTGTCCTGGAGAGCTTGCAGAGCACTGGGGAAAGGCAGGCAGAGAATTCCCTGCTAGCACCTTCTCTGTGCCTGTTCACATTGCTTCGCAGAATCGCTTTTGTGCAGAAAACAGTAACAGTTGTTCAGAACGAAAGAAAGCACAGAGCCCCAGATTTTATGTTGTCCTGGAGAGCTTGCAGAGCACTGGGGAAAGGCAGGCAGAGAATTCCCTGCTAGCACCTTCTCTGTGCCTGGGAAGCACAAGTGTTCACATTGCTTTGCAGAATCGCTTTTGTGCAGAAAACAGTAACACTTGTTCAGAACGAAAGAAAGCACAGAGCCCCAGATTTTATGTTGTCCTGGAGAGCTTGCAGAGCACTGGGGAAAGGCAGGCAGAGAATTCCCTGCTAGCACCTTCTCTGTGCCTGGGAAGCAGAAGTGTTCACATTGCTTCGCAGAATCGCTTTTGTGCAGAAAACAGTAACACTTGTTCAGAACGAAAGAAAGCACAGAGCCCCAGATTTTATGTTGTCCTGGAGAGCTTGCAGAGCACTGGGGAAAGGCAGGCAGAGAATTCCCTGCTAGCACCTTCTCTGTGCCTGGGAAGCACAAGTGTTCACATTGCTTCGCAGAATCGCTTTTGTGCAGAAAACAGTAACACTTGTTCAGAACGAAAGAAAGCACAGAGCCCCAGATTTTATGTTGTCCTGGAGAGCTTGCAGAGCACTGGGGAAAGGCAGGCAGAGAATTCCCTGCTAGCACCTTCTCTGTGCCTGTTCACTTTTCTTCGCAGAATCGCTTTTGTGCAGAAAACAGTAACACTTGTTCAGAACGAAAGAAAGCACAGAGCCCCAGATTTTATGTTGTCCTGGAGAGCTTGCAGAGCACTGGGGAAAGGCAGGCAGAGAATTCCCTGCTAGCACCTTCTCTGTGCCTGGGAAGCAGAAGTGTTCACATTGCTTCGCAGAATCGCTTTTGTGCAGAAAACAGTAACACTTGTTCAGAACGAAAGAAAGCACAGAGCCCCAGATTTTATGTTGTCCTGGAGAGCTTGCAGAGCACTGGGAAAAGGCAGGCAGAGAATTCCCTGCTAGCACCTTCTCTGTGCCTGTTCACATTGCTTCGCAGAATCGCTTTTGTGCAGAAAACAGTAACAGTTGTTCAGAACGAAAGAAAGCACAGAGCCCCAGATTTTATGTTGTCCTGGAGAGCTTGCAGAGCACTGGGGAAAGGCAGGCAGAGAATTCCCTGCTAGCACCTTCTCTGTGCCTGGGAAGCAGAAGTGTTCACATTACTTCGCAGAATCGCTTTTGTGCAGAAAACAGTAACACTTGTTCAGAATGAAAGAAAGCACAGAGCCCCAGATTTGCTGTTGTCCTGGAGAGCTTGCAGAGCACTGGGGAAAGGCAGGCAGAGAATTCCCTGCTAGCACCTTCTCTGTGCCTGGGAAGCAGAAGTGTTCACATTGCTTCGCAGAATCGCTTTTGTGCAGAAAACAGTAACACTTGTTCAGAACGAAAGAAAGCACAGAGCCCCAGATTTTATGTTGTCCTGGAGAGCTTGCAGAGCACTGGGAAAAGGCAGGCAGAGAATTCCCTGCTAGCACCTTCTCTGTGCCTGTTCACATTGCTTCGCAGAATCGCTTTTGTGCAGAAAACAGTAACAGTTGTTCAGAACGAAAGAAAGCACAGAGCCCCAGATTTTATGTTGTCCTGGAGAGCTTGCAGAGCACTGGGGAAAGGCAGGCAGAGAATTCCCTGCTAGCACCTTCTCTGTGCCTGGGAAGCAGAAGTGTTCACATTGCTTCGCAGAATCGCTTTTGTGCAGAAAACAGTAACACTTGTTCAGAACGAAAGAAAGCACAGAGCCCCAGATTTGCTGTTGTCCTGGAGAGCTTGCAGAGCACTGGGGAAAGGCAGGCAGAGAATTCCCTGCTAGCACCTTCTCTGTGCCTGGGAAGCAGAAGTGTTCACATTGCTTCGCAGAATCGCTTTTGTGCAGAAAACAGTAACACTTGTTCAGAACGAAAGAAAGCACAGAGCCCCAGATTTTATGTTGTCCTGGAGAGCTTGCAGAGCACTGGGGAAAGGCAGGCAGAGAATTCCCTGCTAGCACCTTCTCTGTGCCTGGGAAGCAGAAGTGTTCACATTGCTTCGCAGAATCGCTTTTGTGCAGAAAACAGTAACACTTGTTCAGAACGAAAGAAAGCACAGAGCCCCAGATTTTATGTTGTCCTGGAGAGCTTGCAGAGCACTGGGGAAAGGCAGGCAGAGAATTCCCTGCTAGCACCTTCTCTGTGCCTGTTCACATTGCTTCGCAGAATCGCTTTTGTGCAGAAAACAGTAACACTTGTTCAGAACGAAAGAAAGCACAGAGCCCCAGATTTTATGTTGTCCTGGAGAGCTTGCAGAGCACTGGGGAAAGGCAGGCAGAGAATTCCCTGCTAGCACCTTCTCTGTGCCTGGGAAGCACAAGTGTTCACATTGCTTCGCAGAATCGCTTTTGTGCAGAAAACAGTAACACTTGTTCAGAACGAAAGAAAGCACAGAACCCCAGATTTTATGTTGTCCTGGAGAGCTTGCAGAGCACTGAGGAAGGCAGGCAGAGAATTCCCTGCTAGCACCTTCTCTGTGCCTGTTCACTTTTCTTCGCAGAATCGCTTTTGTGCAGAAAACAGTAACACTTGTTCAGAACGAAAGAAAGCACAGAGCCCCAGATTTGCTGTTGTCCTGGAGAGCTTGCAGAGCACTGGGGAAAGGCAGGCAGAGAATTCCCTGCTAGCACCTTCTCTGTGCCTGTTCACATTGCTTCGCAGAATCGCTTTTGTGCAGAAAACAGTAACAGTTGTTCAGAACGAAAGAAAGCACAGAGCCCCAGATTTTATGTTGTCCTGGAGAGCTTGCAGAGCACTGGGGAAAGGCAGGCAGAGAATTCCCTGCTAGCACCTTCTCTGTGCCTGGGAAGCATAAGTGTTCACATTACTTCGCAGAATCGCTTTTGTGCAGAAAACAGTAACACTTGTTCAGAATGAAAGAAAGCACAGAGCCCCAGATTTGCTGTTGTCCTGGAGAGCTTGCAGAGCACTGGGGAAAGGCAGGCAGAGAATTCCCTGCTAGCACCTTCTCTGTGCCTGGGAAGCACAAGTGTTCACATTGCTTCGCAGAATCTCTTTTGTGCAGAAAACAGTAACACTTGTTCAGAACGAAAGAAAGCACAGAGCCCCAGATTTGCTGTTGTCCTGGAGAGCTTGCAGAGCACTGGGGAAAGGCAGGCAGAGAATTCCCTGCTAGCACCTTCTCTGTGCCTGGGAAGCAGAAGTGTTCACATTGCTTGGCAGAATCGCTTTTGTGCAGAAAACATTAACACTTGTTCAGAACGAAAGAAAGCACAGAGCCCCAGATTTGCTGTTGTCCTGGAGAGCTTGCAGAGCACTGGGGAAAGGCAGGCAGAGAATTCCCTGCTAGCACCTTCTCTGTGCCTGGGAAGCAGAAGTGTTCACATTGCTTCGCAGAATCGCTTTTGTGCAGAAAACAGTAACACTTGTTCAGAACGAAAGAAAGCACAGAGCCCCAGATTTTATGTTGTCCTGGAGAGCTTGCAGAGCACTGGGGAAAGGCAGGCAGAGAATTCCCTGCTAGCACCTTCTCTGTGCCTGGGAAGCATAAGTGTTCACATTACTTCGCAGAATCGCTTTTGTGCAGAAAACAGTAACACTTGTTCAGAATGAAAGAAAGCACAGAGCCCCAGATTTGCTGTTGTCCTGGAGAGCTTGCAGAGCACTGGGGAAAGGCAGGCAGAGAATTCCCTGCTAGCACCTTCTCTGTGCCTGGGAAGCACAAGTGTTCACATTGCTTCGCAGAATCGCTTTTGTGCAGAAAACAGTAACACTTGTTCAGAACGAAAGAAAGCACAGAGCCCCAGATTTTATGTTGTCCTGGAGAGCTTGCAGAGCACTGGGGAAAGGCAGGCAGAGAATTCCCTGCTAGCACCTTCTCTGTGCCTGGGAAGCACAAGTGTTCACATTGCTTGGCAGAATCGCTTTTGTGCAGAAAACAGTAACACTTGTTCAGAACGAAAGAAAGCACAGAGCCCCAGATTTTATGTTGTCCTGGAGAGCTTGCAGAGCACTGGGGAAAGGCAGGCAGAGAATTCCCTGCTAGCACCTTCTCTGTGCCTGGGAAGCAGAAGTGTTCACATTGCTTCGCAGAATCGCTTTTGTGCAGAAAACAGTAACACTTGTTCAGAACGAAAGAAAGCACAGAGCCCCAGATTTTATGTTGTCCTGGAGAGCTTGCAGAGCACTGGGGAAAGGCAGGCAGAGAATTCCCTGCTAGCACCTTCTCTGTGCCTGGGAAGCAGAAGTGTTCACATTGCTTCGCAGAATCGCTTTTGTGCAGAAAACAGTAACACTTGTTCAGAATGAAAGAAAGCACAGAACCCCAGATTTGCTGTTGTCCTGGAGAGCTTGCAGAGCACTGGGGAAAGGCAGGCAGAGAATTCCCTGCTAGCACCTTCTCTGTGCCTGTTCACATTGCTTCGCAGAATCGCTTTTGTGCAGAAAACAGTAACACTTGTTCAGAACGAAAGAAAGCACAGAGCACCAGATTTTATGTTGTCCTGGAGAGTTTGCAGAGCACTGGGGAAAGGCAGGCAGAGAATTCCCTGCTAGCACCTTCTCTGTGCCTGGGAAGCACAAGTGTTCACATTGCTTGGCAGAATCGCTTTTGTGCAGAAAACAGTAACACTTGTTCAGAACGAAAGAAAGCACAGAGCCCCAGATTTTATGTTGTCCTGGAGAGCTTGCAGAGCACTGGGGAAAGGCAGGCAGAGAATTCCCTGCTAGCACCTTCTCTGTGCCTGTTCACATTGCTTCGCAGAATCGCTTTTGTGCAGAAAACAGTAACAGTTGTTCAGAACGAAAGAAAGCACAGAGCCCCAGATTTTATGTTGTCCTGGAGAGCTTGCAGAGCACTGGGGAAAGGCAGGCAGAGAATTCCCTGCTAGCACCTTCTCTGTGCCTGGGAAGCAGAAGTGTTCACATTACTTCGCAGAATCGCTTTTGTGCAGAAAACAGTAACACTTGTTCAGAACGAAAGAAAGCACAGAGCCCCAGATTTTATGTTGTCCTGGAGAGCTTGCAGAGCACTGGGGAAAGGCAGGCAGAGAATTCCCTGCTAGCACCTTCTCTGTGCCTGGGAAGCAGAAGTGTTCACATTGCTTCGCAGAATCGCTTTTGTGCAGAAAACAGTAACACTTGTTCAGAACGAAAGAAAGCACAGAGCCCCAGATTTTATGTTGTCCTGGAGAGCTTGCAGAGCACTGGGGAAAGGCAGGCAGAGAATTCCCTGCTAGCACCTTCTCTGTGCCTGGGAAGCAGAAGTGTTCACATTGCTTCGCAGAATCGCTTTTGTGCAGAAAACAGTAACACTTGTTCAGAACGAAAGAAAGCACAGAGCCCCAGATTTGCTGTTGTCCTGGAGAGCTTGCAGAGCACTGGGGAAAGGCAGGCAGAGAATTCCCTGCTAGCACCTTCTCTGTGCCTGGGAAGCACAAGTGCTCACATTGCTTCGCAGAATCGCTTTTGTGCAGAAAACAGTAACACTTGTTCAGAATGAAAGAAAGCACAGAACCCCAGATTTTATGTTGTCCTGGAGAGCTTGCAGAGCACTGGGGAAAGGCAGGCAGAGAATTCCCTGCTAGCACCTTCTCTGTGCCTGTTCACATTGCTTCGCAGAATCGCTTTTGTGCAGAAAACAGTAACAGTTGTTCAGAACGAAAGAAAGCACAGAGCACCAGATTTTATGTTGTCCTGGAGAGTTTGCAGAGCACTGGGGAAAGGCAGGCAGAGAATTCCCTGCTAGCACCTTCTCTGTGCCTGGGAAGCAGAAGTGTTCACATTGCTTCGCAGAATCGCTTTTGTGCAGAAAACAGTAACACTTGTTCAGAACGAAAGAAAGCACAGAGCCCCAGATTTTATGTTGTCCTGGAGAGCTTGCAGAGCACTGGGGAAAGGCAGGCAGAGAATTCCCTGCTAGCACCTTCTCTGTGCCTGGGAAGCAGAAGTGTTCACATTGCTTCGCAGAATCGCTTTTGTGCAGAAAACAGTAACACTTGTTCAGAACGAAAGAAAGCACAGAGCCCCAGATTTGCTGTTGTCCTGGAGAGCTTGCAGAGCACTGGGGAAAGGCAGGCAGAGAATTCCCTGCTAGCACCTTCTCTGTGCCTGGGAAGCAGAAGTGTTCACATTGCTTCGCAGAATCGCTTTTGTGCAGAAAACAGTAACACTTGTTCAGAACGAAAGAAAGCACAGAGCCCCAGATTTTATGTTGTCCTGGAGAGCTTGCAGAGCACTGGGAAAAGGCAGGCAGAGAATTCCCTGCTAGCACCTTCTCTGTGCCTGTTCACATTGCTTCGCAGAATCGCTTTTGTGCAGAAAACAGTAACAGTTGTTCAGAACGAAAGAAAGCACAGAGCCCCAGATTTTATGTTGTCCTGGAGAGCTTGCAGAGCACTGGGGAAAGGCAGGCAGAGAATTCCCTGCTAGCACCTTCTCTGTGCCTGGGAAGCATAAGTGTTCACATTACTTCGCAGAATCGCTTTTGTGCAGAAAACAGTAACACTTGTTCAGAATGAAAGAAAGCACAGAGCCCCAGATTTGCTGTTGTCCTGGAGAGCTTGCAGAGCACTGGGGAAAGGCAGGCAGAGAATTCCCTGCTAGCACCTTCTCTGTGCCTGGGAAGCAGAAGTGTTCACATTGCTTCGCAGAATCGCTTTTGTGCAGAAAACAGTAACACTTGTTCAGAACGAAAGAAAGCACAGAGCCCCAGATTTGCTGTTGTCCTGGAGAGCTTGCAGAGCACTGGGGAAAGGCAGGCAGAGAATTCCCTGCTAGCACCTTCTCTGTGCCTGGGAAGCAGAAGTGTTCACATTGCTTGGCAGAATCGCTTTTGTGCAGAAAACAGTAACACTTGTTCAGAACGAAAGAAAGCACAGAGCCCCAGATTTTATGTTGTCCTGGAGAGCTTGCAGAGCACTGGGGAAAGGCAGGCAGAGAATTCCCTGCTAGCACCTTCTCTGTGCCTGGGAAGCAGAAGTGTTCACATTGCTTCGCAGAATCGCTTTTGTGCAGAAAACAGTAACACTTGTTCAGAACGAAAGAAAGCACAGAGCCCCAGATTTTATGTTGTCCTGGAGAGCTTGCAGAGCACTGGGGAAAGGCAGGCAGAGAATTCCCTGCTAGCACCTTCTCTGTGCCTGTTCACATTGCTTCGCAGAATCGCTTTTGTGCAGAAAACAGTAACACTTGTTCAGAACGAAAGAAAGCACAGAGCCCCAGATTTTATGTTGTCCTGGAGAGCTTGCAGAGCACTGGGGAAAGGCAGGCAGAGAATTCCCTGCTAGCACCTTCTCTGTGCCTGGGAAGCACAAGTGTTCACATTGCTTCGCAGAATCGCTTTTGTGCAGAAAACAGTAACACTTGTTCAGAACGAAAGAAAGCACAGAACCCCAGATTTTATGTTGTCCTGGAGAGCTTGCAGAGCACTGAGGAAGGCAGGCAGAGAATTCCCTGCTAGCACCTTCTCTGTGCCTGTTCACTTTTCTTCGCAGAATCGCTTTTGTGCAGAAAACAGTAACACTTGTTCAGAACGAAAGAAAGCACAGAGCCCCAGATTTGCTGTTGTCCTGGAGAGCTTGCAGAGCACTGGGGAAAGGCAGGCAGAGAATTCCCTGCTAGCACCTTCTCTGTGCCTGGGAAGCACAAGTGTTCACATTGCTTCGCAGAATCGCTTTTGTGCAGAAAACAGTAACACTTGTTCAGAACGAAAGAAAGCACAGAGCCCCAGATTTTATGTTGTCCTGGAGAGCTTGCAGAGCACTGGGGAAAGGCAGGCAGAGAATTCCCTGCTAGCACCTTCTCTGTGCCTGTTCACATTGCTTCGCAGAATCGCTTTTGTGCAGAAAACAGTAACAGTTGTTCAGAACGAAAGAAAGCACAGAGCACCAGATTTTATGTTGTCCTGGAGAGCTTGCAGAGCACTGGGGAAAGGCAGGCAGAGAATTCCCTGCTAGCACCTTCTCTGTGCCTGGGAAGCATAAGTGTTCACATTACTTCGCAGAATCGCTTTTGTGCAGAAAACAGTAACACTTGTTCAGAATGAAAGAAAGCACAGAGCCCCAGATTTGCTGTTGTCCTGGAGAGCTTGCAGAGCACTGGGGAAAGGCAGGCAGAGAATTCCCTGCTAGCACCTTCTCTGTGCCTGGGAAGCACAAGTGTTCACATTGCTTCGCAGAATCTCTTTTGTGCAGAAAACAGTAACACTTGTTCAGAACGAAAGAAAGCACAGAGCCCCAGATTTGCTGTTGTCCTGGAGAGCTTGCAGAGCACTGGGGAAAGGCAGGCAGAGAATTCCCTGCTAGCACCTTCTCTGTGCCTGGGAAGCAGAAGTGTTCACATTGCTTGGCAGAATCGCTTTTGTGCAGAAAACAGTAACACTTGTTCAGAACGAAAGAAAGCACAGAGCCCCAGATTTTATGTTGTCCTGGAGAGCTTGCAGAGCACTGGGGAAAGGCAGGCAGAGAATTCCCTGCTAGCACCTTCTCTGTGCCTGGGAAGCAGAAGTGTTCACATTGCTTCGCAGAATCGCTTTTGTGCAGAAAACAGTAACACTTGTTCAGAACGAAAGAAAGCACAGAGCCCCAGATTTTATGTTGTCCTGGAGAGCTTGCAGAGCACTGGGGAAAGGCAGGCAGAGAATTCCCTGCTAGCACCTTCTCTGTGCCTGGGAAGCAGAAGTGTTCACATTGCTTCGCAGAATCGCTTTTGTGCAGAAAACAGTAACACTTGTTCAGAATGAAAGAAAGCACAGAACCCCAGATTTTATGTTGTCCTGGAGAGCTTGCAGAGCACTGGGGAAAGGCAGGCAGAGAATTCCCTGCTAGCACCTTCTCTGTGCCTGTTCACATTGCTTCGCAGAATCGCTTTTGTGCAGAAAACAGTAACACTTGTTCAGAACGAAAGAAAGCACAGAGCACCAGATTTTATGTTGTCCTGGAGAGTTTGCAGAGCACTGGGGAAAGGCAGGCAGAGAATTCCCTGCTAGCACCTTCTCTGTGCCTGGGAAGCAGAAGTGTTCACATTGCTTCGCAGAATCGCTTTTGTGCAGAAAACAGTAACACTTGTTCAGAACGAAAGAAAGCACAGAGCCCCAGATTTTATGTTGTCCTGGAGAGCTTGCAGAGCACTGGGGAAAGGCAGGCAGAGAATTCCCTGCTAGCACCTTCTCTGTGCCTGTTCACATTGCTTCGCAGAATCGCTTTTGTGCAGAAAACAGTAACAGTTGTTCAGAACGAAAGAAAGCACAGAGCCCCAGATTTTATGTTGTCCTGGAGAGCTTGCAGAGCACTGGGGAAAGGCAGGCAGAGAATTCCCTGCTAGCACCTTCTCTGTGCCTGGGAAGCACAAGTGTTCACATTACTTCGCAGAATCGCTTTTGTGCAGAAAACAGTAACACTTGTTCAGAACGAAAGAAAGCACAGAGCCCCAGATTTTATGTTGTCCTGGAGAGCTTGCAGAGCACTGGGGAAAGGCAGGCAGAGAATTCCCTGCTAGCACCTTCTCTGTGCCTGGGAAGCAGAAGTGTTCACATTGCTTCGCAGAATCGCTTTTGTGCAGAAAACAGTAACACTTGTTCAGAACGAAAGAAAGCACAGAGCCCCAGATTTTATGTTGTCCTGGAGAGCTTGCAGAGCACTGGGGAAAGGCAGGCAGAGAATTCCCTGCTAGCACCTTCTCTGTGCCTGGGAAGCAGAAGTGTTCACATTGCTTCGCAGAATCGCTTTTGTGCAGAAAACAGTAACACTTGTTCAGAACGAAAGAAAGCACAGAGCCCCAGATTTTATGTTGTCCTGGAGAGCTTGCAGAGCACTGGGGAAAGGCAGGCAGAGAATTCCCTGCTAGCACCTTCTCTGTGCCTGGGAAGCACAAGTGCTCACATTGCTTCGCAGAATCGCTTTTGTGCAGAAAACAGTAACACTTGTTCAGAATGAAAGAAAGCACAGAACCCCAGATTTTATGTTGTCCTGGAGAGCTTGCAGAGCACTGGGGAAAGGCAGGCAGAGAATTCCCTGCTAGCACCTTCTCTGTGCCTGTTCACATTGCTTCGCAGAATCGCTTTTGTGCAGAAAACAGTAACACTTGTTCAGAACGAAAGAAAGCACAGAGCACCAGATTTTATGTTGTCCTGGAGAGTTTGCAGAGCACTGGGGAAAGGCAGGCAGAGAATTCCCTGCTAGCACCTTCTCTGTGCCTGGGAAGCAGAAGTGTTCACATTGCTTCGCAGAATCGCTTTTGTGCAGAAAACAGTAACACTTGTTCAGAACGAAAGAAAGCACAGAGCCCCAGATTTTATGTTGTCCTGGAGAGCTTGCAGAGCACTGGGGAAAGGCAGGCAGAGAATTCCCTGCTAGCACCTTCTCTGTGCCTGGGAAGCACAAGTGCTCACATTGCTTCGCAGAATCGCTTTTGTGCAGAAAACAGTAACACTTGTTCAGAATGAAAGAAAGCACAGAACCCCAGATTTTATGTTGTCCTGGAGAGCTTGCAGAGCACTGGGGAAAGGCAGGCAGAGAATTCCCTGCTAGCACCTTCTCTGTGCCTGTTCACATTGCTTCGCAGAATCGCTTTTGTGCAGAAAACAGTAACAGTTGTTCAGAACGAAAGAAAGCACAGAGCACCAGATTTTATGTTGTCCTGGAGAGTTTGCAGAGCACTGGGGAAAGGCAGGCAGAGAATTCCCTGCTAGCACCTTCTCTGTGCCTGGGAAGCAGAAGTGTTCACATTGCTTGGCAGAATCGCTTTTGTGCAGAAAACAGTAACACTTGTTCAGAACGAAAGAAAGCACAGAGCCCCAGATTTTATGTTGTCCTGGAGAGCTTGCAGAGCACTGGGGAAAGGCAGGCAGAGAATTCCCTGCTAGCACCTTCTCTGTGCCTGGGAAGCAGAAGTGTTCACATTGCTTGGCAGAATCGCTTTTGTGCAGAAAACAGTAACACTTGTTCAGAACGAAAGAAAGCACAGAGCCCCAGATTTTATGTTGTCCTGGAGAGCTTGCAGAGCACTGGGGAAAGGCAGGCAGAGAATTCCCTGCTAGCACCTTCTCTGTGCCTGGGAAGCAGAAGTGTTCACATTGCTTCGCAGAATCGCTTTTGTGCAGAAAACAGTAACACTTGTTCAGAACGAAAGAAAGCACAGAGCCCCAGATTTTATGTTGTCCTGGAGAGCTTGCAGAGCACTGGGGAAAGGCAGGCAGAGAATTCCCTGCTAGCACCTTCTCTGTGCCTGGGAAGCACAAGTGTTCATATTGCTTCGCAGAATCGCTTTTGTGCAGAAAACAGTAACACTTCTTCAGAACGAAAGAAAGCACAGAGCCCCAGATTTTATGTTGTCCTGGAGAGCTTGCAGAGCACTGGGGAAAGGCAGGCAGAGAATTCCCTGCTAGCACCTTCTCTGTGCCTGGGAAGCAGAAGTGTTCACATTGCTTCGCAGAATCGCTTTTGTGCAGAAAACAGTAACACTTGTTCAGAATGAAAGAAAGCACAGAACCCCAGATTTTATGTTGTCCTGGAGAGCTTGCAGAGCACTGGGGAAAGGCAGGCAGAGAATTCCCTGCTAGCACCTTCTCTGTGCCTGTTCACATTGCTTCGCAGAATCGCTTTTGTGCAGAAAACAGTAACACTTGTTCAGAACGAAAGAAAGCACAGAGCCCCAGATTTTATGTTGTCCTGGAGAGCTTGCAGAGCACTGGGGAAAGGCAGGCAGAGAATTCCCTGCTAGCACCTTCTCTGTGCCTGGGAAGCAGAAGTGTTCACATTGCTTTGCAGAATCGCTTTTGTGCAGAAAACAGTAACACTTGTTCAGAACGAAAGAAAGCACAGAGCCCCAGATTTTATGTTGTCCTGGAGAGCTTGCAGAGCACTGGGGAAAGGCAGGCAGAGAATTCCCTGCTAGCACCTTCTCTGTGCCTGGGAAGCACAAGTGCTCACATTGCTTCGCAGAATCGCTTTTGTGCAGAAAACAGTAACACTTGTTCAGAATGAAAGAAAGCACAGAACCCCAGATTTTATGTTGTCCTGGAGAGCTTGCAGAGCACTGGGGAAAGGCAGGCAGAGAATTCCCTGCTAGCACCTTCTCTGTGCCTGTTCACATTGCTTCGCAGAATCGCTTTTGTGCAGAAAACAGTAACAGTTGTTCAGAACGAAAGAAAGCACAGAGCACCAGATTTTATGTTGTCCTGGAGAGTTTGCAGAGCACTGGGGAAAGGCAGGCAGAGAATTCCCTGCTAGCACCTTCTCTGTGCCTGGGAAGCAGAAGTGTTCACATTGCTTCGCAGAATCGCTTTTGTGCAGAAAACAGTAACACTTGTTCAGAACGAAAGAAAGCACAGAGCCCCAGATTTTATGTTGTCCTGGAGAGCTTGCAGAGCACTGGGGAAAGGCAGGCAGAGAATTCCCTGCTAGCACCTTCTCTGTGCCTGGGAAGCACAAGTGTTCACATTGCTTCGCAGAATCGCTTTTGTGCAGAAAACAGTAACACTTGTTCAGAACGAAAGAAAGCACAGAGCCCCAGATTTTATGTTGTCCTGGAGAGCTTGCAGAGCACTGGGGAAAGGCAGGCAGAGAATTCCCTGCTAGCACCTTCTCTGTGCCTGGGAAGCAGAAGTGTTCACATTGCTTGGCAGAATCGCTTTTGTGCAGAAAACAGTAACAGTTGTTCAGAACGAAAGAAAGCACAGAACCCCAGATTTTATGTTGTCCTGGAGAGCTTGCAGAGCACTGGGGAAAGGCAGGCAGAGAATTCCCTGCTAGCACCTTCTCTGTGCCTGGGAAGCACAAGTGTTCATATTGCTTCGCAGAATCGCTTTTGTGCAGAAAACAGTAACACTTCTTCAGAACGAAAGAAAGCACAGAGCCCCAGATTTTATGTTGTCCTGGAGAGCTTGCAGAGCACTGGGGAAAGGCAGGCAGAGAATTCCCTGCTAGCACCTTCTCTGTGCCTGTTCACATTGCTTCGCAGAATCGCTTTTGTGCAGAAAACAGTAACACTTGTTCAGAACGAAAGAAAGCACAGAGCCCCAGATTTTATGTTGTCCTGGAGAGCTTGCAGAGCACTGGGGAAAGGCAGGCAGAGAATTCCCTGCTAGCACCTTCTCTGTGCCTGGGAAGCAGAAGTGTTCACATTGCTTCGCAGAATCGCTTTTGTGCAGAAAACAGTAACACTTGTTCAGAACGAAAGAAAGCACAGAGCCCCAGATTTTATGTTGTCCTGGAGAGCTTGCAGAGCACTGGGGAAAGGCAGGCAGAGAATTCCCTGCTAGCACCTTCTCTGTGCCTGGGAAGCAGAAGTGTTCACATTGCTTCGCAGAATCGCTTTTGTGCAGAAAACAGTAACACTTGTTCAGAACGAAAGAAAGCACAGAGCCCCAGATTTTATGTTGTCCTGGAGAGCTTGCAGAGCACTGGGGAAAGGCAGGCAGAGAATTCCCTGCTAGCACCTTCTCTGTGCCTGGGAAGCACAAGTGTTCACATTGCTTCGCAGAATCGCTTTTGTGCAGAAAACAGTAACACTTGTTCAGAACGAAAGAAAGCACAGAGCCCCAGATTTTATGTTGTCCTGGAGAGCTTGCAGAGCACTGGGGAAAGGCAGGCAGAGAATTCCCTGCTAGCACCTTCTCTGTGCCTGTTCACATTGCTTCGCAGAATCGCTTTTGTGCAGAAAACAGTAACACTTGTTCAGAACGAAAGAAAGCACAGAGCCCCAGATTTTATGTTGTTCTGGAGAGCTTGCAGAGCACTGGGGAAAGGCAGGCAGAGAATTCCCTGCTAGCACCTTCTCTGTGCCTGGGAAGCAGAAGTGTTCACATTGCTTCGCAGAATCGCTTTTGTGCAGAAAACAGTAACACTTGTTCAGAACGAAAGAAAGCACAGAGCCCCAGATTTTATGTTGTCCTGGAGAGCTTGCAGAGCACTGGGGAAAGGCAGGCAGAGAATTCCCTGCTAGCACCTTCTCTGTGCCTGGGAAGCAGAAGTGTTCACATTGCTTCGCAGAATCGCTTTTGTGCAGAAAACAGTAACACTTGTTCAGAACGAAAGAAAGCACAGAGCCCCAGATTTTATGTTGTCCTGGAGAGCTTGCAGAGCACTGGGGAAAGGCAGGCAGAGAATTCCCTGCTAGCACCTTCTCTGTGCCTGGGAAGCACAAGTGTTCACATTGCTTCGCAGAATCGCTTTTGTTCAGAAAACACTAACACTTGTTCAGAACGAAAGAAAGCACAGAGCCCCAGATTTTATGTTGTCCTGGAGAGCTTGCAGAGCACTGGGGAAAGGCAGGCAGAGAATTCCCTGCTAGCACCTTCTCTGTGCCTGTTCACATTGCTTCGCAGAATCGCTTTTGTGCAGAAAACAGTAACACTTGTTCAGAACGAAAGAAAGCACAGAGCCCCAGATTTTATGTTGTTCTAGGGAGCTTGCAGAGCACTGGGGAAAGGCAGGCAGAGAATTCCCTGCTAGCACCTTCTCTGTGCCTGGGAAGCACAAGTGTTCACATTGCTTCGCAGAATCGCTTTTGTGCAGAAAACAGTAACACTTGTTCAGAACGAAAGAAAGCACAGAGCCCCAGATTTTATGTTGTCCTGGAGAGCTTGCAGAGCACTGGGGAAAGGCAGGCAGAGAATTCCCTGCTAGCACCTTCTCTGTGCCTGGGAAGCAGAAGTGTTCACATTGCTTTGCAGAATCGCTTTTGTGCAGAAAACAGTAACACTTGTTCAGAACGAAAGAAAGCACAGAGCCCCAGATTTTATGTTGTCCTGGAGAGCTTGCAGAGCACTGGGGAAAGGCAGGCAGAGAATTCCCTGCTAGCACCTTCTCTGTGCCTGGGAAGCAGAAGTGTTCACATTGCTTCGCAGAATCGCTTTTGTGCAGAAAACAGTAACACTTGTTCAGAATGAAAGAAAGCACAGAGCCCCAGATTTTATGTTGTCCTGGAGAGCTTGCAGAGCACTGGGGAAAGGCAGGCAGAGAATTCCCTGCTAGCACCTTCTCTGTGCCTGGGAAGCACAAGTGTTCACATTGCTTCGCAGAATCGCTTTTGTGCAGAAAACAGTAACACTTGTTCAGAACGAAAGAAAGCACAGAGCCCCAGATTTTATGTTGTCCTGGAGAGCTTGCAGAGCACTGGGGAAAGGCAGGCAGAGAATTCCCTGCTAGCACCTTCTCTGTGCCTGGGAAGCACAAGTGTTCACATTGCTTCGCAGAATCGCTTTTGTGCAGAAAACAGTAACACTTGTTCAGAACGAAAGAAAGCACAGAGCCCCAGATTTTATGTTGTCCTGGAGAGCTTGCAGAGCACTGAGGAAGGCAGGCAGAGAATTCCCTGCTAGCACCTTCTCTGTGCCTGGGAAGCACAAGTGTTCACATTGCTTCGCAGAATCGCTTTTGTGCAGAAAACAGTAACACTTGTTCAGAACGAAAGAAAGCACAGAGCCCCAGATTTTATGTTGTCCTGGAGAGCTTGCAGAGCACTGGGGAAAGGCAGGCAGAGAATTCCCTGCTAGCACCTTCTCTGTGCCTGGGAAGCAGAAGTGTTCACATTGCTTCGCAGAATCGCTTTTGTGCAGAAAACAGTAACACTTGTTCAGAACGAAAGAAAGCACAGAGCCCCAGATTTTATGTTGTCCTGGAGAGCTTGCAGAGCACTGGGGAAAGGCAGGCAGAGAATTCCCTGCTAGCACCTTCTCTGTGCCTGGGAAGCAGAAGTGTTCACATTGCTTCGCAGAATCGCTTTTGTGCAGAAAACAGTAACACTTGTTCAGAACGAAAGAAAGCACAGAGCCCCAGATTTGCTGTTGTCCTGGAGAGCTTGCAGAGCACTGGGGAAAGGCAGGCAGAGAATTCCCTGCTAGCACCTTCTCTGTGCCTGTTCACATTGCTTCGCAGAATCGCTTTTGTGCAGAAAACAGTAACACTTGTTCAGAACGAAAGAAAGCACAGAGCCCCAGATTTTATGTTGTTCTGGAGAGCTTGCAGAGCACTGGGGAAAGGCAGGCAGAGAATTCCCTGCTAGCACCTTCTCTGTGCCTGGGAAGCAGAAGTGTTCACATTGCTTCGCAGAATCGCTTTTGTGCAGAAAACAGTAACACTTGTTCAGAACGAAAGAAAGCACAGAGCCCCAGATTTTATGTTGTCCTGGAGAGCTTGCAGAGCACTGGGGAAAGGCAGGCAGAGAATTCCCTGCTAGCACCTTCTCTGTGCCTGGGAAGCAGAAGTGTTCACATTGCTTCGCAGAATCGCTTTTGTGCAGAAAACAGTAACACTTGTTCAGAACGAAAGAAAGCACAGAGCCCCAGATTTTATGTTGTCCTGGAGAGCTTGCAGAGCACTGGGGAAAGGCAGGCAGAGAATTCCCTGCTAGCACCTTCTCTGTGCCTGGGAAGCAGAAGTGTTCACATTGCTTCGCAGAATCGCTTTTGTGCAGAAAACAGTAACACTTGTTCAGAACGAAAGAAAGCACAGAGCCCCAGATTTTATGTTGTCCTGGAGAGCTTGCAGAGCACTGGGGAAAGGCAGGCAGAGAATTCCCTGCTAGCACCTTCTCTGTGCCTGGGAAGCAGAAGTGTTCACATTGCTTCGCAGAATCGCTTTTGTGCAGAAAACAGTAACACTTGTTCAGAACGAAAGAAAGCACAGAGCCCCAGATTTTATGTTGTCCTGGAGAGCTTGCAGAGCACTGGGGAAAGGCAGGCAGAGAATTCCCTGCTAGCACCTTCTCTGTGCCTGGGAAGCACAAGTGTTCACATTGCTTCGCAGAATCGCTTTTGTGCAGAAAACAGTAACACTTGTTCAGAACGAAAGAAAGCACAGAGCCCCAGATTTTATGTTGTCCTGGAGAGCTTGCAGAGCACTGGGGAAAGGCAGGCAGAGAATTCCCTGCTAGCACCTTCTCTGTGCCTGTTCACATTGCTTCGCAGAATCGCTTTTGTGCAGAAAACAGTAACACTTGTTCAGAACGAAAGAAAGCACAGAGCCCCAGATTTTATGTTGTTCTGGAGAGCTTGCAGAGCACTGGGGAAAGGCAGGCAGAGAATTCCCTGCTAGCACCTTCTCTGTGCCTGGGAAGCAGAAGTGTTCACATTGCTTCGCAGAATCGCTTTTGTGCAGAAAACAGTAACACTTGTTCAGAACGAAAGAAAGCACAGAGCCCCAGATTTTATGTTGTCCTGGAGAGCTTGCAGAGCACTGGGGAAAGGCAGGCAGAGAATTCCCTGCTAGCACCTTCTCTGTGCCTGGGAAGCAGAAGTGTTCACATTGCTTTGCAGAATCGCTTTTGTGCAGAAAACAGTAACACTTGTTCAGAACGAAAGAAAGCACAGAGCCCCAGATTTTATGTTGTCCTGGAGAGCTTGCAGAGCACTGGGGAAAGGCAGGCAGAGAATTCCCTGCTAGCACCTTCTCTGTGCCTGGGAAGCAGAAGTGTTCACATTGCTTCGCAGAATCGCTTTTGTGCAGAAAACAGTAACACTTGTTCAGAACGAAAGAAAGCACAGAGCCCCAGATTTTATGTTGTCCTGGAGAGCTTGCAGAGCACTGGGGAAAGGCAGGCAGAGAATTCCCTGCTAGCACCTTCTCTGTGCCTGGGAAGCACAAGTGTTCACATTGCTTCGCAGAATCGCTTTTGTGCAGAAAACAGTAACACTTGTTCAGAACGAAAGAAAGCACAGAGCCCCAGATTTGCTGTTGTCCTGGAGAGCTTGCAGAGCACTGGGGAAAGGCAGGCAGAGAATTCCCTGCTAGCACCTTCTCTGTGCCTGGGAAGCACAAGTGTTCACATTGCTTCGCAGAATCGCTTTTGTGCAGAAAACAGTAACACTTGTTCAGAACGAAAGAAAGCACAGAACCCCAGATTTTATGTTGTCCTGGAGAGCTTGCAGAGCACTGAGGAAGGCAGGCAGAGAATTCCCTGCTAGCACCTTCTCTGTGCCTGTTCACATTGCTTCGCAGAATCGCTTTTGTGCAGAAAACAGTAACACTTGTTCAGAACGAAAGAAAGCACAGAGCCCCAGATTTTATGTTGTCCTGGAGAGCTTGCAGAGCACTGGGGAAAGGCAGGCAGAGAATTCCCTGCTAGCACCTTCTCTGTGCCTGGGAAGCACAAGTGTTCACATTGCTTCGCAGAATCGCTTTTGTGCAGAAAACAGTAACACTTGTTCAGAACGAAAGAAAGCACAGAGCCCCAGATTTTATGTTGTCCTGGAGAGCTTGCAGAGCACTGGGGAAAGGCAGGCAGAGAATTCCCTGCTAGCACCTTCTCTGTGCCTGGGAAGCAGAAGTGTTCACATTGCTTCGCAGAATCGCTTTTGTGCAGAAAACAGTAACACTTGTTCAGAACGAAAGAAAGCACAGAGCCCCAGATTTTATGTTGTCCTGGAGAGCTTGCAGAGCACTGGGGAAAGGCAGGCAGAGAATTCCCTGCTAGCACCTTCTCTGTGCCTGGGAAGCACAAGTGTTCACATTGCTTCGCAGAATCGCTTTTGTGCAGAAAACAGTAACACTTGTTCAGAACGAAAGAAAGCACAGAGCCCCAGATTTGCTGTTGTCCTGGAGAGCTTGCAGAGCACTGGGGAAAGGCAGGCAGACAATTCCCTGCTAGCACCTTCTCTGTGCCTGTTCACATTGCTTCGCAGAATCGCTTTTGTGCAGAAAACAGTAACACTTGTTCAGAACGAAAGAAAGCACAGAGCCCCAGACTTTATGTTGTTCTGGAGAGCTTGCAGAGCACTGGGGAAAGGCAGGCAGAGAATTCCCTGCTAGCACCTTCTCTGTGCCTGGGAAGCAGAAGTGTTCACATTGCTTCGCAGAATCGCTTTTGTGCAGAAAACAGTAACACTTGTTCAGAACGAAAGAAAGCACAGAGCCCCAGATTTTATGTTGTCCTGGAGAGCTTGCAGAGCACTGGGGAAAGGCAGGCAGAGAATTCCCTGCTAGCACCTTCTCTGTGCCTGGGAAGCACAAGTGTTCACATTGCTTCGCAGAATCGCTTTTGTGCAGAAAACAGTAACACTTGTTCAGAACGAAAGAAAGCACAGAGCCCCAGATTTTATGTTGTCCTGGAGAGCTTGCAGAGCACTGGGGAAAGGCAGGCAGAGAATTCCCTGCTAGCACCTTCTCTGTGCCTGGGAAGCACAAGTGTTCACATTGCTTCGCAGAATCGCTTTTGTGCAGAAAACAGTAACACTTGTTCAGAACGAAAGAAAGCACAGAGCCCCAGATTTTATGTTGTCCTGGAGAGCTTGCAGAGCACTGGGGAAAGGCAGGCAGAGAATTCCCTGCTAGCACCTTCTCTGTGCCTGGGAAGCAGAAGTGTTCACATTGCTTTGCAGAATCGCTTTTGTGCAGAAAACAGTAACATTTGTTCAGAACGAAAGAAAGCACAGAGCCCCAGATTTTATGTTGTCCTGGAGAGCTTGCAGAGCACTGGGGAAAGGCAGGCAGAGAATTCCCTGCTAGCACCTTCTCTGTGCCTGGGAAGCAGAAGTGTTCACATTGCTTCGCAGAATCGCTTTTGTGCAGAAAACAGTAACACTTGTTCAGAACGAAAGAAAGCACAGAGCCCCAGATTTTATGTTGTCCTGGAGAGCTTGCAGAGCACTGGGGAAAGGCAGGCAGAGAATTCCCTGCTAGCACCTTCTCTGTGCCTGGGAAGCAGAAGTGTTCACATTGCTTTGCAGAATCGCTTTTGTGCAGAAAACAGTAACACTTGTTCAGAACGAAAGAAAGCACAGAGCCCCAGATTTTATGTTGTCCTGGAGAGCTTGCAGAGCACTGGGGAAAGGCAGGCAGAGAATTCCCTGCTAGCACCTTCTCTGTGCCTGGGAAGCAGAAGTGTTCACATTGCTTCGCAGAATCGCTTTTGTGCAGAAAACAGTAACACTTGTTCAGAATGAAAGAAAGCACAGAACCCCAGATTTTATGTTGTCCTGGAGAGCTTGCAGAGCACTGGGGAAAGGCAGGCAGAGAATTCCCTGCTAGCACCTTCTCTGTGCCTGTTCACATTGCTTCGCAGAATCGCTTTTGTGCAGAAAACAGTAACACTTGTTCAGAACGAAAGAAAGCACAGAGCCCCAGATTTTATGTTGTCCTGGAGAGCTTGCAGAGCACTGGGGAAAGGCAGGCAGAGAATTCCCTGCTAGCACCTTCTCTGTGCCTGGGAAGCACAAGTGTTCACATTGCTTTGCAGAATCGCTTTTGTGCAGAAAACAGTAACACTTGTTCAGAACGAAAGAAAGCACAGAGCCCCAGATTTTATGTTGTCCTGGAGAGCTTGCAGAGCACTGGGGAAAGGCAGGCAGAGAATTCCCTGCTAGCACCTTCTCTGTGCCTGGGAAGCAGAAGTGTTCACATTGCTTCGCAGAATCGCTTTTGTGCAGAAAACAGTAACACTTGTTCAGAACGAAAGAAAGCACAGAGCCCCAGATTTTATGTTGTCCTGGAGAGCTTGCAGAGCACTGGGGAAAGGCAGGCAGAGAATTCCCTGCTAGCACCTTCTCTGTGCCTGGGAAGCAGAAGTGTTCACATTGCTTCGCAGAATCGCTTTTGTGCAGAAAACAGTAACACTTGTTCAGAACGAAAGAAAGCACAGAGCCCCAGATTTTATGTTGTCCTGGAGAGCTTGCAGAGCACTGGGGAAAGGCAGGCAGAGAATTCCCTGCTAGCACCTTCTCTGTGCCTGTTCACATTGCTTCGCAGAATCGCTTTTGTGCAGAAAACAGTAACACTTGTTCAGAACGAAAGAAAGCACAGAGCCCCAGATTTTATGTTGTTCTGGAGAGCTTGCAGAGCACTGGGGAAAGGCAGGCAGAGAATTCCCTGCTAGCACCTTCTCTGTGCCTGGGAAGCAGAAGTGTTCACATTGCTTCGCAGAATCGCTTTTGTGCAGAAAACAGTAACACTTGTTCAGAACGAAAGAAAGCACAGAGCCCCAGATTTTATGTTGTCCTGGAGAGCTTGCAGAGCACTGGGGAAAGGCAGGCAGAGAATTCCCTGCTAGCACCTTCTCTGTGCCTGGGAAGCAGAAGTGTTCACATTGCTTCGCAGAATCGCTTTTGTGCAGAAAACAGTAACACTTGTTCAGAACGAAAGAAAGCACAGAGCCCCAGATTTTATGTTGTCCTGGAGAGCTTGCAGAGCACTGGGGAAAGGCAGGCAGAGAATTCCCTGCTAGCACCTTCTCTGTGCCTGGGAAGCAGAAGTGTTCACATTGCTTCGCAGAATCGCTTTTGTGCAGAAAACAGTAACACTTGTTCAGAACGAAAGAAAGCACAGAGCCCCAGATTTTATGTTGTCCTGGAGAGCTTGCAGAGCACTGGGGAAAGGCAGGCAGAGACACCTTCTCTGTGCCTGGGAAGCAGAAGTGTTCACATTGCTTCGCAGAATCGCTTTTGTGCAGAAAACAGTAACACTTGTTCAGAACGAAAGAAAGCACAGAGCCCCAGATTTTATGTTGTCCTGGAGAGCTTGCAGAGCACTGGGGAAAGGCAGGCAGAGAATTCCCTGCTAGCACCTTCTCTGTGCCTGGGAAGCAGAAGTGTTCACATTGCTTCGCAGAATCGCTTTTGTGCAGAAAACAGTAACACTTGTTCAGAACGAAAGAAAGCACAGAGCCCCAGATTTTATGTTGTCCTGGAGAGCTTGCAGAGCACTGGGGAAAGGCAGGCAGAGAATTCCCTGCTAGCACCTTCTCTGTGCCTGGGAAGCAGAAGTGTTCACATTGCTTCGCAGAATCGCTTTTGTGCAGAAAACAGTAACACTTGTTCAGAACGAAAGAAAGCACAGAGCCCCAGATTTTATGTTGTCCTGGAGAGCTTGCAGAGCACTGGGGAAAGGCAGGCAGAGAATTCCCTGCTAGCACCTTCTCTGTGCCTGGGAAGCAGAAGTGTTCACATTGCTTCGCAGAATCGCTTTTGTGCAGAAAACAGTAACACTTGTTCAGAACGAAAGAAAGCACAGAGCCCCAGATTTTATGTTGTCCTGGAGAGCTTGCAGAGCACTGGGGAAAGGCAGGCAGAGAATTCCCTGCTAGCACCTTCTCTGTGCCTGGAAGCAGCAAGTGTTCACATTGCTTCGCAGAATCGCTTTTGTGCAGAAAACAGTAACACTTGTTCAGAACGAAAGAAAGCACAGAGCCCCAGATTTTATGTTGTCCTGGAGAGCTTGCAGAGCACTGGGGAAAGGCAGGCAGAGAATTCCCTGCTAGCACCTTCTCTGTGCCTGGGAAGCACAAGTGTTCACATTGCTTCGCAGAATCGCTTTTGTGCAGAAAACAGTAACACTTGTTCAGAACGAAAGAAAGCACAGAGCCCCAGATTTTATGTTGTCCTGGAGAGCTTGCAGAGCACTGGGGAAAGGCAGGCAGAGAATTCCCTGCTAGCACCTTCTCTGTGCCTGGGAAGCAGAAGTGTTCACATTGCTTCGCAGAATCGCTTTTGTGCAGAAAACAGTAACACTTGTTCAGAACGAAAGAAAGCACAGAGCCCCAGATTTTATGTTGTCCTGGAGAGCTTGCAGAGCACTGGGGAAAGGCAGGCAGAGAATTCCCTGCTAGCACCTTCTCTGTGCCTGGGAAGCAGAAGTGTTCACATTGCTTCGCAGAATCGCTTTTGTGCAGAAAACAGTAACACTTGTTCAGAACGAAAGAAAGCACAGAGCCCCAGATTTTATGTTGTCCTGGAGAGCTTGCAGAGCACTGGGGAAAGGCAGGCAGAGAATTCCCTGCTAGCACCTTCTCTGTGCCTGGGAAGCAGAAGT
The DNA here is from genome assembly GCF_047716275.1 of Strix uralensis. NCBI lineage: Eukaryota > Metazoa > Chordata > Aves > Strigiformes > Strigidae > Strix > Strix uralensis. Next base: position 482,738 of record NW_027436751.1, read on the forward strand.
GTTCACATTGCTTCGCAGAATCGCTTTTGTGCAGAAAACAGTAACACTTGTTCAGAACGAAAGAAAGCACAGAGCCCCAGATTTTATGTTGTCCTGGAGAGCTTGCAGAGCACTGGGGAAAGGCAGGCAGAGAATTCCCTGCTAGCACCTTCTCTGTGCCTGGGAAGCAGAAGTGTTCACATTGCTTCGCAGAATCGCTTTTGTGCAGAAAACAGTAACACTTGTTCAGAACGAAAGAAAGCACAGAGCCCCAGATTTTATGTTGTCCTGGAGAGCTTGCAGAGCACTGGGGAAAGGCAGGCAGAGAATTCCCTGCTAGCACCTTCTCTGTGCCTGGGAAGCAGAAGTGTTCACATTGCTTCGCAGAATCGCTTTTGTGCAGAAAACAGTAACACTTGTTCAGAACGAAAGAAAGCACAGAGCCCCAGATTTTATGTTGTCCTGGAGAGCTTGCAGAGCACTGGGGAAAGGCAGGCAGAGAATTCCCTGCTAGCACCTTCTCTGTGCCTGGGAAGCAGAAGTGTTCACATTGCTTCGCAGAATCGCTTTTGTGCAGAAAACAGTAACACTTGTTCAGAACGAAAGAAAGCACAGAGCCCCAGATTTTATGTTGTCCTGGAGAGCTTGCAGAGCACTGGGAAAGGCAGGCAGAGAATTCCCTGCTAGCACCTTCTCTGTGCCTGGAAGCAAAGTGTTCACATTGCTTCGCAGAATCGCTTTTGTGCAGAAAACAGTAACACTTGTTCAGAACGAAAGAAAGCACAGAGCCCCAGATTTTATGTTGTCCTGGAGAGCTTGCAGAGCACTGGGGAAAGGCAGGCAGAGAATTCCCTGCTAGCACCTTCTCTGTGCCTGGGAAGCACAAGTGTTCACATTGCTTCGCAGAATCGCTTTTGTGCAGAAAACAGTAACACTTGTTCAGAACGAAAGAAAGCACAGAGCCCCAGATTTTATGTTGTCCTGGAGAGCTTGCAGAGCACTGGGGAAAGGCAGGCAGAGAATTCCCTGCTAGCACCTTCTCTGTGCCTGGGAAGCACAAGTGTTCACATTGCTTCGCAGAATCGCTTTTGTGCAGAAAACAGTAACACTTGTTCAGAACGAAAGAAAGCACAGAGCCCCAGATTTTATGTTGTCCTGGAGAGCTTGCAGAGCACTGGGGAAAGGCAGGCAGAGAATTCCCTGCTAGCACCTTCTCTGTGCCTGGGAAGCACAAGTGTTCACATTGCTTCGCAGAATCGCTTTTGTGCAGAAAACAGTAACACTTGTTCAGAACGAAAGAAAGCACAGAGCCCCAGATTTTATGTTGTCCTGGAGAGCTTGCAGAGCACTGGGGAAAGGCAGGCAGAGAATTCCCTGCTAGCACCTTCTCTGTGCCTGGGAAGCATCAAGTGTTCACATTGCTTCGCAGAATCGCTTTTGTGCAGAAAACAGTAACACTTGTTCAGAACGAAAGAAAGCACAGAGCCCCAGATTTTATGTTGTCCTGGAGAGCTTGCAGAGCACTGGGGAAAGGCAGGCAGAGAATTCCCTGCTAGCACCTTCTCTGTGCCTGGGAAGCACAAGTGTTCACATTGCTTCGCAGAATCGCTTTTGTGCAGAAAACAGTAACACTTGTTCAGAACGAAAGAAAGCACAGAGCCCCAGATTTTATGTTGTCCTGGAGAGCTTGCAGAGCACTGGGGAAAGGCAGGCAGAGAATTCCCTGCTAGCACCTTCTCTGTGCCTGGGAAGCACAAGTGTTCACATTGCTTCGCAGAATCGCTTTTGTGCAGAAAACAGTAACACTTGTTCAGAACGAAAGAAAGCACAGAGCCCCAGATTTTATGTTGTCCTGGAGAGCTTGCAGAGCACTGGGGAAAGGCAGGCAGAGAATTCCCTGCTAGCACCTTCTCTGTGCCTGGGAAGCACAAGTGTTCACATTGCTTCGCAGAATCGCTTTTGTGCAGAAAACAGTAACACTTGTTCAGAACGAAAGAAAGCACAGAGCCCCAGATTTTATGTTGTCCTGGAGAGCTTGCAGAGCACTGGGGAAAGGCAGGCAGAGAATTCCCTGCTAGCACCTTCTCTGTGCCTGGGAAGCACAAGTGTTCACATTGCTTCGCAGAATCGCTTTTGTGCAGAAAACAGTAACACTTGTTCAGAACGAAAGAAAGCACAGAGCCCCAGATTTTATGTTGTCCTGGAGAGCTTGCAGAGCACTGGGGAAAGGCAGGCAGAGAATTCCCTGCTAGCACCTTCTCTGTGCCTGGGAAGCACAAGTGTTCACATTGCTTCGCAGAATCGCTTTTGTGCAGAAAACAGTAACACTTGTTCAGAACGAAAGAAAGCACAGAGCCCCAGATTTTATGTTGTCCTGGAGAGCTTGCAGAGCACTGGGGAAAGGCAGGCAGAGAATTCCCTGCTAGCACCTTCTCTGTGCCTGGGAAGCACAAGTGTTCACATTGCTTCGCAGAATCGCTTTTGTGCAGAAAACAGTAACACTTGTTCAGAACGAAAGAAAGCACAGAGCCCCAGATTTTATGTTGTCCTGGAGAGCTTGCAGAGCACTGGGGAAAGGCAGGCAGAGAATTCCCTGCTAGCACCTTCTCTGTGCCTGGGAAGCACAAGTGTTCACATTGCTTCGCAGAATCGCTTTTGTGCAGAAAACAGTAACACTTGTTCAGAACGAAAGAAAGCACAGAGCCCCAGATTTTATGTTGTCCTGGAGAGCTTGCAGAGCACTGGGGAAAGGCAGGCAGAGAATTCCCTGCTAGCACCTTCTCTGTGCCTGGGAAGCACAAGTGTTCACATTGCTTCGCAGAATCGCTTTTGTGCAGAAAACAGTAACACTTGTTCAGAACGAAAGAAAGCACAGAGCCCCAGATTTTATGTTGTCCTGGAGAGCTTGCAGAGCACTGGGGAAAGGCAGGCAGAGAATTCCCTGCTAGCACCTTCTCTGTGCCTGGGAAGCACAAGTGTTCACATTGCTTCGCAGAATCGCTTTTGTGCAGAAAACAGTAACACTTGTTCAGAACGAAAGAAAGCACAGAGCCCCAGATTTTATGTTGTCCTGGAGAGCTTGCAGAGCACTGGGGAAAGGCAGGCAGAGAATTCCCTGCTAGCACCTTCTCTGTGCCTGGGAAGCACAAGTGTTCACATTGCTTCGCAGAATCGCTTTTGTGCAGAAAACAGTAACACTTGTTCAGAACGAAAGAAAGCACAGAGCCCCAGATTTTATGTTGTCCTGGAGAGCTTGCAGAGCACTGGGGAAAGGCAGGCAGAGAATTCCCTGCTAGCACCTTCTCTGTGCCTGGGAAGCACAAGTGTTCACATTGCTTCGCAGAATCGCTTTTGTGCAGAAAACAGTAACACTTGTTCAGAACGAAAGAAAGCACAGAGCCCCAGATTTTATGTTGTCCTGGAGAGCTTGCAGAGCACTGGGGAAAGGCAGGCAGAGAATTCCCTGCTAGCACCTTCTCTGTGCCTGGGAAGCACAAGTGTTCACATTGCTTCGCAGAATCGCTTTTGTGCAGAAAACAGTAACACTTGTTCAGAACGAAAGAAAGCACAGAGCCCCAGATTTTATGTTGTCCTGGAGAGCTTGCAGAGCACTGGGGAAAGGCAGGCAGAGAATTCCCTGCTAGCACCTTCTCTGTGCCTGGGAAGCACAAGTGTTCACATTGCTTCGCAGAATCGCTTTTGTGCAGAAAACAGTAACACTTGTTCAGAACGAAAGAAAGCACAGAGCCCCAGATTTTATGTTGTCCTGGAGAGCTTGCAGAGCACTGGGGAAAGGCAGGCAGAGAATTCCCTGCTAGCACCTTCTCTGTGCCTGGGAAGCACAAGTGTTCACATTGCTTCGCAGAATCGCTTTTGTGCAGAAAACAGTAACACTTGTTCAGAACGAAAGAAAGCACAGAGCCCCAGATTTTATGTTGTCCTGGAGAGCTTGCAGAGCACTGGGGAAAGGCAGGCAGAGAATTCCCTGCTAGCACCTTCTCTGTGCCTGGGAAGCACAAGTGTTCACATTGCTTCGCAGAATCGCTTTTGTGCAGAAAACAGTAACACTTGTTCAGAACGAAAGAAAGCACAGAGCCCCAGATTTTATGTTGTCCTGGAGAGCTTGCAGAGCACTGGGGAAAGGCAGGCAGAGAATTCCCTGCTAGCACCTTCTCTGTGCCTGGGAAGCACAAGTGTTCACATTGCTTCGCAGAATCGCTTTTGTGCAGAAAACAGTAACACTTGTTCAGAACGAAAGAAAGCACAGAGCCCCAGATTTTATGTTGTCCTGGAGAGCTTGCAGAGCACTGGGGAAAGGCAGGCAGAGAATTCCCTGCTAGCACCTTCTCTGTGCCTGGGAAGCACAAGTGTTCACATTGCTTCGCAGAATCGCTTTTGTGCAGAAAACAGTAACACTTGTTCAGAACGAAAGAAAGCACAGAGCCCCAGATTTTATGTTGTCCTGGAGAGCTTGCAGAGCACTGGGGAAAGGCAGGCAGAGAATTCCCTGCTAGCACCTTCTCTGTGCCTGGGAAGCACAAGTGTTCACATTGCTTCGCAGAATCGCTTTTGTGCAGAAAACAGTAACACTTGTTCAGAACGAAAGAAAGCACAGAGCCCCAGATTTTATGTTGTCCTGGAGAGCTTGCAGAGCACTGGGGAAAGGCAGGCAGAGAATTCCCTGCTAGCACCTTCTCTGTGCCTGGGAAGCACAAGTGTTCACATTGCTTCGCAGAATCGCTTTTGTGCAGAAAACAGTAACACTTGTTCAGAACGAAAGAAAGCACAGAGCCCCAGATTTTATGTTGTCCTGGAGAGCTTGCAGAGCACTGGGGAAAGGCAGGCAGAGAATTCCCTGCTAGCACCTTCTCTGTGCCTGGGAAGCACAAGTGTTCACATTGCTTCGCAGAATCGCTTTTGTGCAGAAAACAGTAACACTTGTTCAGAACGAAAGAAAGCACAGAGCCCCAGATTTTATGTTGTCCTGGAGAGCTTGCAGAGCACTGGGGAAAGGCAGGCAGAGAATTCCCTGCTAGCACCTTCTCTGTGCCTGGGAAGCACAAGTGTTCACATTGCTTCGCAGAATCGCTTTTGTGCAGAAAACAGTAACACTTGTTCAGAACGAAAGAAAGCACAGAGCCCCAGATTTTATGTTGTCCTGGAGAGCTTGCAGAGCACTGGGGAAAGGCAGGCAGAGAATTCCCTGCTAGCACCTTCTCTGTGCCTGGGAAGCACAAGTGTTCACATTGCTTCGCAGAATCGCTTTTGTGCAGAAAACAGTAACACTTGTTCAGAACGAAAGAAAGCACAGAGCCCCAGATTTTATGTTGTCCTGGAGAGCTTGCAGAGCACTGGGGAAAGGCAGGCAGAGAATTCCCTGCTAGCACCTTCTCTGTGCCTGGGAAGCACAAGTGTTCACATTGCTTCGCAGAATCGCTTTTGTGCAGAAAACAGTAACACTTGTTCAGAACGAAAGAAAGCACAGAGCCCCAGATTTTATGTTGTCCTGGAGAGCTTGCAGAGCACTGGGGAAAGGCAGGCAGAGAATTCCCTGCTAGCACCTTCTCTGTGCCTGGGAAGCACAAGTGTTCACATTGCTTCGCAGAATCGCTTTTGTGCAGAAAACAGTAACACTTGTTCAGAACGAAAGAAAGCACAGAGCCCCAGATTTTATGTTGTCCTGGAGAGCTTGCAGAGCACTGGGGAAAGGCAGGCAGAGAATTCCCTGCTAGCACCTTCTCTGTGCCTGGGAAGCACAAGTGTTCACATTGCTTCGCAGAATCGCTTTTGTGCAGAAAACAGTAACACTTGTTCAGAACGAAAGAAAGCACAGAGCCCCAGATTTTATGTTGTCCTGGAGAGCTTGCAGAGCACTGGGGAAAGGCAGGCAGAGAATTCCCTGCTAGCACCTTCTCTGTGCCTGGGAAGCACAAGTGTTCACATTGCTTCGCAGAATCGCTTTTGTGCAGAAAACAGTAACACTTGTTCAGAACGAAAGAAAGCACAGAGCCCCAGATTTTATGTTGTCCTGGAGAGCTTGCAGAGCACTGGGGAAAGGCAGGCAGAGAATTCCCTGCTAGCACCTTCTCTGTGCCTGGGAAGCACAAGTGTTCACATTGCTTCGCAGAATCGCTTTTGTGCAGAAAACAGTAACACTTGTTCAGAACGAAAGAAAGCACAGAGCCCCAGATTTTATGTTGTCCTGGAGAGCTTGCAGAGCACTGGGGAAAGGCAGGCAGAGAATTCCCTGCTAGCACCTTCTCTGTGCCTGGGAAGCACAAGTGTTCACATTGCTTCGCAGAATCGCTTTTGTGCAGAAAACAGTAACACTTGTTCAGAACGAAAGAAAGCACAGAGCCCCAGATTTTATGTTGTCCTGGAGAGCTTGCAGAGCACTGGGGAAAGGCAGGCAGAGAATTCCCTGCTAGCACCTTCTCTGTGCCTGGGAAGCACAAGTGTTCACATTGCTTCGCAGAATCGCTTTTGTGCAGAAAACAGTAACACTTGTTCAGAACGAAAGAAAGCACAGAGCCCCAGATTTTATGTTGTCCTGGAGAGCTTGCAGAGCACTGGGGAAAGGCAGGCAGAGAATTCCCTGCTAGCACCTTCTCTGTGCCTGGGAAGCACAAGTGTTCACATTGCTTCGCAGAATCGCTTTTGTGCAGAAAACAGTAACACTTGTTCAGAACGAAAGAAAGCACAGAGCCCCAGATTTTATGTTGTCCTGGAGAGCTTGCAGAGCACTGGGGAAAGGCAGGCAGAGAATTCCCTGCTAGCACCTTCTCTGTGCCTGGGAAGCACAAGTGTTCACATTGCTTCGCAGAATCGCTTTTGTGCAGAAAACAGTAACACTTGTTCAGAACGAAAGAAAGCACAGAGCCCCAGATTTTATGTTGTCCTGGAGAGCTTGCAGAGCACTGGGGAAAGGCAGGCAGAGAATTCCCTGCTAGCACCTTCTCTGTGCCTGGGAAGCACAAGTGTTCACATTGCTTCGCAGAATCGCTTTTGTGCAGAAAACAGTAACACTTGTTCAGAACGAAAGAAAGCACAGAGCCCCAGATTTTATGTTGTCCTGGAGAGCTTGCAGAGCACTGGGGAAAGGCAGGCAGAGAATTCCCTGCTAGCACCTTCTCTGTGCCTGGGAAGCACAAGTGTTCACATTGCTTCGCAGAATCGCTTTTGTGCAGAAAACAGTAACACTTGTTCAGAACGAAAGAAAGCACAGAGCCCCAGATTTTATGTTGTCCTGGAGAGCTTGCAGAGCACTGGGGAAAGGCAGGCAGAGAATTCCCTGCTAGCACCTTCTCTGTGCCTGGGAAGCACAAGTGTTCACATTGCTTCGCAGAATCGCTTTTGTGCAGAAAACAGTAACACTTGTTCAGAACGAAAGAAAGCACAGAGCCCCAGATTTTATGTTGTCCTGGAGAGCTTGCAGAGCACTGGGGAAAGGCAGGCAGAGAATTCCCTGCTAGCACCTTCTCTGTGCCTGGGAAGCACAAGTGTTCACATTGCTTCGCAGAATCGCTTTTGTGCAGAAAACAGTAACACTTGTTCAGAACGAAAGAAAGCACAGAGCCCCAGATTTTATGTTGTCCTGGAGAGCTTGCAGAGCACTGGGGAAAGGCAGGCAGAGAATTCCCTGCTAGCACCTTCTCTGTGCCTGGGAAGCACAAGTGTTCACATTGCTTCGCAGAATCGCTTTTGTGCAGAAAACAGTAACACTTGTTCAGAACGAAAGAAAGCACAGAGCCCCAGATTTTATGTTGTCCTGGAGAGCTTGCAGAGCACTGGGGAAAGGCAGGCAGAGAATTCCCTGCTAGCACCTTCTCTGTGCCTGGGAAGCACAAGTGTTCACATTGCTTCGCAGAATCGCTTTTGTGCAGAAAACAGTAACACTTGTTCAGAACGAAAGAAAGCACAGAGCCCCAGATTTTATGTTGTCCTGGAGAGCTTGCAGAGCACTGGGGAAAGGCAGGCAGAGAATTCCCTGCTAGCACCTTCTCTGTGCCTGGGAAGCACAAGTGTTCACATTGCTTCGCAGAATCGCTTTTGTGCAGAAAACAGTAACACTTGTTCAGAACGAAAGAAAGCACAGAGCCCCAGATTTTATGTTGTCCTGGAGAGCTTGCAGAGCACTGGGGAAAGGCAGGCAGAGAATTCCCTGCTAGCACCTTCTCTGTGCCTGGGAAGCACAAGTGTTCACATTGCTTCGCAGAATCGCTTTTGTGCAGAAAACAGTAACACTTGTTCAGAACGAAAGAAAGCACAGAGCCCCAGATTTTATGTTGTCCTGGAGAGCTTGCAGAGCACTGGGGAAAGGCAGGCAGAGAATTCCCTGCTAGCACCTTCTCTGTGCCTGGGAAGCACAAGTGTTCACATTGCTTCGCAGAATCGCTTTTGTGCAGAAAACAGTAACACTTGTTCAGAACGAAAGAAAGCACAGAGCCCCAGATTTTATGTTGTCCTGGAGAGCTTGCAGAGCACTGGGGAAAGGCAGGCAGAGAATTCCCTGCTAGCACCTTCTCTGTGCCTGGGAAGCACAAGTGTTCACATTGCTTCGCAGAATCGCTTTTGTGCAGAAAACAGTAACACTTGTTCAGAACGAAAGAAAGCACAGAGCCCCAGATTTTATGTTGTCCTGGAGAGCTTGCAGAGCACTGGGGAAAGGCAGGCAGAGAATTCCCTGCTAGCACCTTCTCTGTGCCTGGGAAGCACAAGTGTTCACATTGCTTCGCAGAATCGCTTTTGTGCAGAAAACAGTAACACTTGTTCAGAACGAAAGAAAGCACAGAGCCCCAGATTTTATGTTGTCCTGGAGAGCTTGCAGAGCACTGGGGAAAGGCAGGCAGAGAATTCCCTGCTAGCACCTTCTCTGTGCCTGGGAAGCACAAGTGTTCACATTGCTTCGCAGAATCGCTTTTGTGCAGAAAACAGTAACACTTGTTCAGAACGAAAGAAAGCACAGAGCCCCAGATTTTATGTTGTCCTGGAGAGCTTGCAGAGCACTGGGGAAAGGCAGGCAGAGAATTCCCTGCTAGCACCTTCTCTGTGCCTGGGAAGCACAAGTGTTCACATTGCTTCGCAGAATCGCTTTTGTGCAGAAAACAGTAACACTTGTTCAGAACGAAAGAAAGCACAGAGCCCCAGATTTTATGTTGTCCTGGAGAGCTTGCAGAGCACTGGGGAAAGGCAGGCAGAGAATTCCCTGCTAGCACCTTCTCTGTGCCTGGGAAGCACAAGTGTTCACATTGCTTCGCAGAATCGCTTTTGTGCAGAAAACAGTAACACTTGTTCAGAACGAAAGAAAGCACAGAGCCCCAGATTTTATGTTGTCCTGGAGAGCTTGCAGAGCACTGGGGAAAGGCAGGCAGAGAATTCCCTGCTAGCACCTTCTCTGTGCCTGGGAAGCACAAGTGTTCACATTGCTTCGCAGAATCGCTTTTGTGCAGAAAACAGTAACACTTGTTCAGAACGAAAGAAAGCACAGAGCCCCAGATTTTATGTTGTCCTGGAGAGCTTGCAGAGCACTGGGGAAAGGCAGGCAGAGAATTCCCTGCTAGCACCTTCTCTGTGCCTGGGAAGCACAAGTGTTCACATTGCTTCGCAGAATCGCTTTTGTGCAGAAAACAGTAACACTTGTTCAGAACGAAAGAAAGCACAGAGCCCCAGATTTTATGTTGTCCTGGAGAGCTTGCAGAGCACTGGGGAAAGGCAGGCAGAGAATTCCCTGCTAGCACCTTCTCTGTGCCTGGGAAGCACAAGTGTTCACATTGCTTCGCAGAATCGCTTTTGTGCAGAAAACAGTAACACTTGTTCAGAACGAAAGAAAGCACAGAGCCCCAGATTTTATGTTGTCCTGGAGAGCTTGCAGAGCACTGGGGAAAGGCAGGCAGAGAATTCCCTGCTAGCACCTTCTCTGTGCCTGGGAAGCACAAGTGTTCACATTGCTTCGCAGAATCGCTTTTGTGCAGAAAACAGTAACACTTGTTCAGAACGAAAGAAAGCACAGAGCCCCAGATTTTATGTTGTCCTGGAGAGCTTGCAGAGCACTGGGGAAAGGCAGGCAGAGAATTCCCTGCTAGCACCTTCTCTGTGCCTGGGAAGCACAAGTGTTCACATTGCTTCGCAGAATCGCTTTTGTGCAGAAAACAGTAACACTTGTTCAGAACGAAAGAAAGCACAGAGCCCCAGATTTTATGTTGTCCTGGAGAGCTTGCAGAGCACTGGGGAAAGGCAGGCAGAGAATTCCCTGCTAGCACCTTCTCTGTGCCTGGGAAGCACAAGTGTTCACATTGCTTCGCAGAATCGCTTTTGTGCAGAAAACAGTAACACTTGTTCAGAACGAAAGAAAGCACAGAGCCCCAGATTTTATGTTGTCCTGGAGAGCTTGCAGAGCACTGGGGAAAGGCAGGCAGAGAATTCCCTGCTAGCACCTTCTCTGTGCCTGGGAAGCACAAGTGTTCACATTGCTTCGCAGAATCGCTTTTGTGCAGAAAACAGTAACACTTGTTCAGAACGAAAGAAAGCACAGAGCCCCAGATTTTATGTTGTCCTGGAGAGCTTGCAGAGCACTGGGGAAAGGCAGGCAGAGAATTCCCTGCTAGCACCTTCTCTGTGCCTGGGAAGCACAAGTGTTCACATTGCTTCGCAGAATCGCTTTTGTGCAGAAAACAGTAACACTTGTTCAGAACGAAAGAAAGCACAGAGCCCCAGATTTTATGTTGTCCTGGAGAGCTTGCAGAGCACTGGGGAAAGGCAGGCAGAGAATTCCCTGCTAGCACCTTCTCTGTGCCTGGGAAGCACAAGTGTTCACATTGCTTCGCAGAATCGCTTTTGTGCAGAAAACAGTAACACTTGTTCAGAACGAAAGAAAGCACAGAGCCCCAGATTTTATGTTGTCCTGGAGAGCTTGCAGAGCACTGGGGAAAGGCAGGCAGAGAATTCCCTGCTAGCACCTTCTCTGTGCCTGGGAAGCACAAGTGTTCACATTGCTTCGCAGAATCGCTTTTGTGCAGAAAACAGTAACACTTGTTCAGAACGAAAGAAAGCACAGAGCCCCAGATTTTATGTTGTCCTGGAGAGCTTGCAGAGCACTGGGGAAAGGCAGGCAGAGAATTCCCTGCTAGCACCTTCTCTGTGCCTGGGAAGCACAAGTGTTCACATTGCTTCGCAGAATCGCTTTTGTGCAGAAAACAGTAACACTTGTTCAGAACGAAAGAAAGCACAGAGCCCCAGATTTTATGTTGTCCTGGAGAGCTTGCAGAGCACTGGGGAAAGGCAGGCAGAGAATTCCCTGCTAGCACCTTCTCTGTGCCTGGGAAGCACAAGTGTTCACATTGCTTCGCAGAATCGCTTTTGTGCAGAAAACAGTAACACTTGTTCAGAACGAAAGAAAGCACAGAGCCCCAGATTTTATGTTGTCCTGGAGAGCTTGCAGAGCACTGGGGAAAGGCAGGCAGAGAATTCCCTGCTAGCACCTTCTCTGTGCCTGGGAAGCACAAGTGTTCACATTGCTTCGCAGAATCGCTTTTGTGCAGAAAACAGTAACACTTGTTCAGAACGAAAGAAAGCACAGAGCCCCAGATTTTATGTTGTCCTGGAGAGCTTGCAGAGCACTGGGGAAAGGCAGGCAGAGAATTCCCTGCTAGCACCTTCTCTGTGCCTGGGAAGCACAAGTGTTCACATTGCTTCGCAGAATCGCTTTTGTGCAGAAAACAGTAACACTTGTTCAGAACGAAAGAAAGCACAGAGCCCCAGATTTTATGTTGTCCTGGAGAGCTTGCAGAGCACTGGGGAAAGGCAGGCAGAGAATTCCCTGCTAGCACCTTCTCTGTGCCTGGGAAGCACAAGTGTTCACATTGCTTCGCAGAATCGCTTTTGTGCAGAAAACAGTAACACTTGTTCAGAACGAAAGAAAGCACAGAGCCCCAGATTTTATGTTGTCCTGGAGAGCTTGCAGAGCACTGGGGAAAGGCAGGCAGAGAATTCCCTGCTAGCACCTTCTCTGTGCCTGGGAAGCACAAGTGTTCACATTGCTTCGCAGAATCGCTTTTGTGCAGAAAACAGTAACACTTGTTCAGAACGAAAGAAAGCACAGAGCCCCAGATTTTATGTTGTCCTGGAGAGCTTGCAGAGCACTGGGGAAAGGCAGGCAGAGAATTCCCTGCTAGCACCTTCTCTGTGCCTGGGAAGCACAAGTGTTCACATTGCTTCGCAGAATCGCTTTTGTGCAGAAAACAGTAACACTTGTTCAGAACGAAAGAAAGCACAGAGCCCCAGATTTTATGTTGTCCTGGAGAGCTTGCAGAGCACTGGGGAAAGGCAGGCAGAGAATTCCCTGCTAGCACCTTCTCTGTGCCTGGGAAGCACAAGTGTTCACATTGCTTCGCAGAATCGCTTTTGTGCAGAAAACAGTAACACTTGTTCAGAACGAAAGAAAGCACAGAGCCCCAGATTTTATGTTGTCCTGGAGAGCTTGCAGAGCACTGGGGAAAGGCAGGCAGAGAATTCCCTGCTAGCACCTTCTCTGTGCCTGGGAAGCACAAGTGTTCACATTGCTTCGCAGAATCGCTTTTGTGCAGAAAACAGTAACACTTGTTCAGAACGAAAGAAAGCACAGAGCCCCAGATTTTATGTTGTCCTGGAGAGCTTGCAGAGCACTGGGGAAAGGCAGGCAGAGAATTCCCTGCTAGCACCTTCTCTGTGCCTGGGAAGCACAAGTGTTCACATTGCTTCGCAGAATCGCTTTTGTGCAGAAAACAGTAACACTTGTTCAGAACGAAAGAAAGCACAGAGCCCCAGATTTTATGTTGTCCTGGAGAGCTTGCAGAGCACTGGGGAAAGGCAGGCAGAGAATTCCCTGCTAGCACCTTCTCTGTGCCTGGGAAGCACAAGTGTTCACATTGCTTCGCAGAATCGCTTTTGTGCAGAAAACAGTAACACTTGTTCAGAACGAAAGAAAGCACAGAGCCCCAGATTTTATGTTGTCCTGGAGAGCTTGCAGAGCACTGGGGAAAGGCAGGCAGAGAATTCCCTGCTAGCACCTTCTCTGTGCCTGGGAAGCACAAGTGTTCACATTGCTTCGCAGAATCGCTTTTGTGCAGAAAACAGTAACACTTGTTCAGAACGAAAGAAAGCACAGAGCCCCAGATTTTATGTTGTCCTGGAGAGCTTGCAGAGCACTGGGGAAAGGCAGGCAGAGAATTCCCTGCTAGCACCTTCTCTGTGCCTGGGAAGCACAAGTGTTCACATTGCTTCGCAGAATCGCTTTTGTGCAGAAAACAGTAACACTTGTTCAGAACGAAAGAAAGCACAGAGCCCCAGATTTTATGTTGTCCTGGAGAGCTTGCAGAGCACTGGGGAAAGGCAGGCAGAGAATTCCCTGCTAGCACCTTCTCTGTGCCTGGGAAGCACAAGTGTTCACATTGCTTCGCAGAATCGCTTTTGTGCAGAAAACAGTAACACTTGTTCAGAACGAAAGAAAGCACAGAGCCCCAGATTTTATGTTGTCCTGGAGAGCTTGCAGAGCACTGGGGAAAGGCAGGCAGAGAATTCCCTGCTAGCACCTTCTCTGTGCCTGGGAAGCACAAGTGTTCACATTGCTTCGCAGAATCGCTTTTGTGCAGAAAACAGTAACACTTGTTCAGAACGAAAGAAAGCACAGAGCCCCAGATTTTATGTTGTCCTGGAGAGCTTGCAGAGCACTGGGGAAAGGCAGGCAGAGAATTCCCTGCTAGCACCTTCTCTGTGCCTGGGAAGCACAAGTGTTCACATTGCTTCGCAGAATCGCTTTTGTGCAGAAAACAGTAACACTTGTTCAGAACGAAAGAAAGCACAGAGCCCCAGATTTTATGTTGTCCTGGAGAGCTTGCAGAGCACTGGGGAAAGGCAGGCAGAGAATTCCCTGCTAGCACCTTCTCTGTGCCTGGGAAGCACAAGTGTTCACATTGCTTCGCAGAATCGCTTTTGTGCAGAAAACAGTAACACTTGTTCAGAACGAAAGAAAGCACAGAGCCCCAGATTTTATGTTGTCCTGGAGAGCTTGCAGAGCACTGGGGAAAGGCAGGCAGAGAATTCCCTGCTAGCACCTTCTCTGTGCCTGGGAAGCACAAGTGTTCACATTGCTTCGCAGAATCGCTTTTGTGCAGAAAACAGTAACACTTGTTCAGAACGAAAGAAAGCACAGAGCCCCAGATTTTATGTTGTCCTGGAGAGCTTGCAGAGCACTGGGGAAAGGCAGGCAGAGAATTCCCTGCTAGCACCTTCTCTGTGCCTGGGAAGCACAAGTGTTCACATTGCTTCGCAGAATCGCTTTTGTGCAGAAAACAGTAACACTTGTTCAGAACGAAAGAAAGCACAGAGCCCCAGATTTTATGTTGTCCTGGAGAGCTTGCAGAGCACTGGGGAAAGGCAGGCAGAGAATTCCCTGCTAGCACCTTCTCTGTGCCTGGGAAGCACAAGTGTTCACATTGCTTCGCAGAATCGCTTTTGTGCAGAAAACAGTAACACTTGTTCAGAACGAAAGAAAGCACAGAGCCCCAGATTTTATGTTGTCCTGGAGAGCTTGCAGAGCACTGGGGAAAGGCAGGCAGAGAATTCCCTGCTAGCACCTTCTCTGTGCCTGGGAAGCACAAGTGTTCACATTGCTTCGCAGAATCGCTTTTGTGCAGAAAACAGTAACACTTGTTCAGAACGAAAGAAAGCACAGAGCCCCAGATTTTATGTTGTCCTGGAGAGCTTGCAGAGCACTGGGGAAAGGCAGGCAGAGAATTCCCTGCTAGCACCTTCTCTGTGCCTGGGAAGCACAAGTGTTCACATTGCTTCGCAGAATCGCTTTTGTGCAGAAAACAGTAACACTTGTTCAGAACGAAAGAAAGCACAGAGCCCCAGATTTTATGTTGTCCTGGAGAGCTTGCAGAGCACTGGGGAAAGGCAGGCAGAGAATTCCCTGCTAGCACCTTCTCTGTGCCTGGGAAGCACAAGTGTTCACATTGCTTCGCAGAATCGCTTTTGTGCAGAAAACAGTAACACTTGTTCAGAACGAAAGAAAGCACAGAGCCCCAGATTTTATGTTGTCCTGGAGAGCTTGCAGAGCACTGGGGAAAGGCAGGCAGAGAATTCCCTGCTAGCACCTTCTCTGTGCCTGGGAAGCACAAGTGTTCACATTGCTTCGCAGAATCGCTTTTGTGCAGAAAACAGTAACACTTGTTCAGAACGAAAGAAAGCACAGAGCCCCAGATTTTATGTTGTCCTGGAGAGCTTGCAGAGCACTGGGGAAAGGCAGGCAGAGAATTCCCTGCTAGCACCTTCTCTGTGCGCCAGTGTTCACATTGCTTCGCAGAATCGCTTTTGTGCAGAAAACAGTAACACTTGTTCAGAACGAAAGAAAGCACAGAGCCCCAGATTTTATGTTGTCCTGGAGAGCTTGCAGAGCACTGGGGAAAGGCAGGCAGAGAATTCCCTGCTAGCACCTTCTCTGTGCCTGGGAAGCACAAGTGTTCACATTGCTTCGCAGAATCGCTTTTGTGCAGAAAACAGTAACACTTGTTCAGAACGAAAGAAAGCACAGAGCCCCAGATTTTATGTTGTCCTGGAGAGCTTGCAGAGCACTGGGGAAAGGCAGGCAGAGAATTCCCTGCTAGCACCTTCTCTGTGCCTGGGAAGCACAAGTGTTCACATTGCTTCGCAGAATCGCTTTTGTGCAGAAAACAGTAACACTTGTTCAGAACGAAAGAAAGCACAGAGCCCCAGATTTTATGTTGTCCTGGAGAGCTTGCAGAGCACTGGGGAAAGGCAGGCAGAGAATTCCCTGCTAGCACCTTCTCTGTGCCTGGGAAGCACAAGTGTTCACATTGCTTCGCAGAATCGCTTTTGTGCAGAAAACAGTAACACTTGTTCAGAACGAAAGAAAGCACAGAGCCCCAGATTTTATGTTGTCCTGGAGAGCTTGCAGAGCACTGGGGAAAGGCAGGCAGAGAATTCCCTGCTAGCACCTTCTCTGTGCCTGGGAAGCACAAGTGTTCACATTGCTTCGCAGAATCGCTTTTGTGCAGAAAACAGTAACACTTGTTCAGAACGAAAGAAAGCACAGAGCCCCAGATTTTATGTTGTCCTGGAGAGCTTGCAGAGCACTGGGGAAAGGCAGGCAGAGAATTCCCTGCTAGCACCTTCTCTGTGCCTGGGAAGCACAAGTGTTCACATTGCTTCGCAGAATCGCTTTTGTGCAGAAAACAGTAACACTTGTTCAGAACGAAAGAAAGCACAGAGCCCCAGATTTTATGTTGTCCTGGAGAGCTTGCAGAGCACTGGGGAAAGGCAGGCAGAGAATTCCCTGCTAGCACCTTCTCTGTGCCTGGGAAGCACAAGTGTTCACATTGCTTCGCAGAATCGCTTTTGTGCAGAAAACAGTAACACTTGTTCAGAACGAAAGAAAGCACAGAGCCCCAGATTTTATGTTGTCCTGGAGAGCTTGCAGAGCACTGGGGAAAGGCAGGCAGAGAATTCCCTGCTAGCACCTTCTCTGTGCCTGGGAAGCACAAGTGTTCACATTGCTTCGCAGAATCGCTTTTGTGCAGAAAACAGTAACACTTGTTCAGAACGAAAGAAAGCACAGAGCCCCAGATTTTATGTTGTCCTGGAGAGCTTGCAGAGCACTGGGGAAAGGCAGGCAGAGAATTCCCTGCTAGCACCTTCTCTGTGCCTGGGAAGCACAAGTGTTCACATTGCTTCGCAGAATCGCTTTTGTGCAGAAAACAGTAACACTTGTTCAGAACGAAAGAAAGCACAGAGCCCCAGATTTTATGTTGTCCTGGAGAGCTTGCAGAGCACTGGGGAAAGGCAGGCAGAGAATTCCCTGCTAGCACCTTCTCTGTGCCTGGGAAGCACAAGTGTTCACATTGCTTCGCAGAATCGCTTTTGTGCAGAAAACAGTAACACTTGTTCAGAACGAAAGAAAGCACAGAGCCCCAGATTTTATGTTGTCCTGGAGAGCTTGCAGAGCACTGGGGAAAGGCAGGCAGAGAATTCCCTGCTAGCACCTTCTCTGTGCCTGGGAAGCACAAGTGTTCACATTGCTTCGCAGAATCGCTTTTGTGCAGAAAACAGTAACACTTGTTCAGAACGAAAGAAAGCACAGAGCCCCAGATTTTATGTTGTCCTGGAGAGCTTGCAGAGCACTGGGGAAAGGCAGGCAGAGAATTCCCTGCTAGCACCTTCTCTGTGCCTGGGAAGCACAAGTGTTCACATTGCTTCGCAGAATCGCTTTTGTGCAGAAAACAGTAACACTTGTTCAGAACGAAAGAAAGCACAGAGCCCCAGATTTTATGTTGTCCTGGAGAGCTTGCAGAGCACTGGGGAAAGGCAGGCAGAGAATTCCCTGCTAGCACCTTCTCTGTGCCTGGGAAGCACAAGTGTTCACATTGCTTCGCAGAATCGCTTTTGTGCAGAAAACAGTAACACTTGTTCAGAACGAAAGAAAGCACAGAGCCCCAGATTTTATGTTGTCCTGGAGAGCTTGCAGAGCACTGGGGAAAGGCAGGCAGAGAATTCCCTGCTAGCACCTTCTCTGTGCCTGGGAAGCACAAGTGTTCACATTGCTTCGCAGAATCGCTTTTGTGCAGAAAACAGTAACACTTGTTCAGAACGAAAGAAAGCACAGAGCCCCAGATTTTATGTTGTCCTGGAGAGCTTGCAGAGCACTGGGGAAAGGCAGGCAGAGAATTCCCTGCTAGCACCTTCTCTGTGCCTGGGAAGCACAAGTGTTCACATTGCTTCGCAGAATCGCTTTTGTGCAGAAAACAGTAACACTTGTTCAGAACGAAAGAAAGCACAGAGCCCCAGATTTTATGTTGTCCTGGAGAGCTTGCAGAGCACTGGGGAAAGGCAGGCAGAGAATTCCCTGCTAGCACCTTCTCTGTGCCTGGGAAGCACAAGTGTTCACATTGCTTCGCAGAATCGCTTTTGTGCAGAAAACAGTAACACTTGTTCAGAACGAAAGAAAGCACAGAGCCCCAGATTTTATGTTGTCCTGGAGAGCTTGCAGAGCACTGGGGAAAGGCAGGCAGAGAATTCCCTGCTAGCACCTTCTCTGTGCCTGGGAAGCACAAGTGTTCACATTGCTTCGCAGAATCGCTTTTGTGCAGAAAACAGTAACACTTGTTCAGAACGAAAGAAAGCACAGAGCCCCAGATTTT